>NC_053168.1:82343873-82451373 GCF_016835505.1 Polypterus senegalus
TGTCCGCCCACTATGCAGCTGCAGCTACTGCTCCTGACTGGATGCATTTTGGATGGAGTGGAGGGGGGCGTTTCACTGCCTGCCCACTACACACGGCTGCCCCAATTGTTCTTGTGGGCGACTCGTAATGCTGCAAGTGGTGACCTGGTTGTGGCTGAACAGAGGCCATTGATGGTGAATGGGGCGGAGGTGGGTAGCATTGTAGTGTACTTCGGGTGGCTGCTTGTTGAATGGGGGCGGTGGTGGGCGATTCACTACCCGCCTTTGGCCGTACTGTGTTCGTTCTTGGTGGGTGGACGCTGCAATGCAGTATACTGTAGTGGAGGTGAGTTCCTGCTTGCTTGTACTGTTATCCACATATCGGGAAGATGTCTCTTCTCAGTACATCAAACATGTTGACGACAGGTGCCTTCATTCTCTGATAGCATGTGCAGTGCTGTGCAGAAGAGCTCATCTTAACCTTTTGTCATAACCCTTCAAGAATGTCTCTGAAACAAAAAACTTTCCTCATTCTCCTAGAGGATATGTCTCGTTTTACTTTAAATTTAATTTGTAATTACTAGAAAAAACTTTGTTTTACTTATAAAGAAGGCAGTGTGCTCATTATTTTAAAGCTTTTTTTTTTCATTACACATAATCGCTTGAATTCAGAGATCTCTCAGTTTGAACAATACATATATACAACATACACCCACAGATATATATAGTGACAGATAGGGGGCGTTGTCGTCCCCTTGAACCCTCAGATCATATGCCAGACAAAAGTCCAATATGAATTTATTTTACTAATAAATGTGCACAAAGCACCCCCACTCCACAATACTCAATAATAAATAATAATCAATCACAATTCAATAATCCTTCACACCTCCCAGCAGCTCAGTCACCCTTCCTCCCAACTCGGTTCCTCACTCTGGGGTTTCCCACAATCATTTATAGTCCTTGACCCGGAAGCGCTTCTGATCCTCCCAGTCCATGTTATTCTTAGCACTTTCAGGCTGAGGAGAAGAGGAGTTTTGATCTGTCCCGGAAGTATATCATCTCTTCCATTTCCATTATTGTGAATTGCTTCCAGGCTATATGGATAGTACAAGTCCCTGACCCTCCCTGCAGCGTCCCCTGGTGGCGCAAACGGTATCCGTTCAGGGCACCTCCATGTTGCCGGGAGGGCTCCATCTATCGGCGTGTGGATACTGGCTGGGATGAACGGCTGGCCATATACCACAATATATACATACATACAATATACATACATACACACTTATACATACACATTCTCAGTTTCATGCATAGTTTTATCAATCGTGTCATTCATATGCATTTCACACATTCTCTTCAACCGTATTCCCAAACTCTGTCAAACGTTGTTTAATACACTGCAGTCACAAAAACCTCTTCAACATAATGGAAAACATACTCAAAGGCAGTTAAACTGTTGCAATTTAAAGCACTCACTTCTCACTCCACACAGAAAGCATATAAGCCCAAGCATTCATTTCCTGTTGTTGAGTAGCAGTGCTAATCACTGCGTCACCATACGTTGCTGTCTTAACAGTGGTTTTGCACTCATCGAAGCTCAATATACATTCAATAGTTCTTAAAAGCTTCACAGCACACACCAATAATATTTTAATTCTTGAAAGAAATTGTCTCTGTTGTATTTTATTACTATTAAAAGAACACTTTTCCTTAGAACGTGATCAGGGTTCAAAGGATGTTTCGTACATGTACAATTAGTTTTATGAGCAAAATTGGAGACCTTTCCATTTACCAAGTATTACACACTGTCAAAACTCATTGTAACCCGAATTTATCCAGAGCTCTAGAGTCTGATTTCAGAGATTTCATAAATTTTGTGTGCACATTTCAGCCAATTACTGGAAAATTCAGTTTAATATAAATCTAGGGGCTGACGTCAGTGTTTTTTATTCTTTTTGCAATTCTTCTTTAAATCAGAGCAAAGCAACAGATCATCTACATACTAAATAAAAATACTACAATATCACCAACGAAAGGGACTCAAGATGCTTAAAGAAAGAAAGGTGCAGTATTTAAAATCAGAAGTCAAAATACAATGGAAAGAAGAGAAAATGTGAGGTCAGTAACAGAGAACTGGTTTACTGCAGATGGAATGGATGACAGGAGGGTTGCGGGATGCAGTGCAATTAGCGACCTGGGAGAGAAGTGTAACCTTTACCTCCCGCAAGTCCTAAACATAACGCTGAGAATGAACAAACTTGATAACATATAATATTGGGATATTTACCAGAGAACATTACAGGTGGACTTGGGAATTCAGCCACAGATGAAAAATCAATATTCTACGAAATACCCCGACTTGAAACGTACATTGGAGCACACTTAGCCTTAACAGGGAGTCTTGTTTTATTCTTTACCTTGCCCTTTACTTAATCTAACATGCACAACCCATTGTCCACATACCTGAATCCTTCCACTATATCTAAGTAACTCTTTACCCCAGGAGACGTGCAAAACTAGACCCGAGCAGGCTTGTCATATACTGTAACTGAAGAGTGGAGCAAATCTGGAAAGGGCAGAGTCTCATTTTGTAGGATGTAAAAAAAATGTCCAGCATAGTGCAGTGGTTGGAAAAGGAGATCAGGTCCACAGCTAATACAATTGCCGACTAATATAAAAAAATATTAAGGCAGGGACACTGGATAAGGAGGGACAAGGAATAAAGTACATTGTGAATGGGGAGGACATTTGAGACAGGCACAGTCTATTTGAAGACATAAGCAATAATCATAAACGACACAGTTCTATCCTCTGGCAACAGTTGATTTTCCTTGTATACTGTAGTGGTCCCAAAGCGGGACTAGTCCAGACGCCTGTGATCAGTTCCAAGTCTGCGTCTCTCCCCAAAAAGCCTTGTAAAGCCTCCTCCGCGAACTCCGTAACAGCTGTCATCTTGCTCCTGAACAGCAACGAGTCACCACAGCAACACTGCACATATTCACCACTGATCTTGGCTATCAGGCCAGTCCACACATCTCCACCTAATAACCCTCACTGTTAACATATCACCTTAGTATGTATAATTCCTTTACCCATAATTTTTTTTCATTATTTTCACTTTTCTTCCTAACAGCGACAATATTTGGGCCTCTTGGTTTATGTCATAACAATTGGTATTTTAAATTAATTTTAGGGTTGCAGTATCCTGAATTGCAGACTTGTTAAATTTAATAAAAATGTTGTGGCACAAGTGTCAAACCTTAAAAAAGAAAGTCATAATAAGCATTGGAAAATAATTAATAACTAACTAATAAAAATAATGCACATTTAATTTTCTCCACCACCAAATGTCCCTGTCCCAACCCACCCAACTACTTTTTCATGCCACCTGGCTGGAGCTGGGTGAATGAAAGCTTGAAAGGATTTCCTGCCAAGATTACTAAACTGGTACATGAAGTATTTCCCGATTATGGCACACTGTAAATGCACAAATTGATATAACATTTAGATGCTTTCTAACTGGTTTAAATGTAGTACAAGTGAATTATCAAGAGTTCCTGTAGGTGCTACAAATATGAACGAAAGACATATAAATTACCTGCCAAAAGTAAAGAGAGGCGCTGAAATCTGCAAACTAACCTACCAAACCTTTTTGAGCAATGCAGCACTCTACACAGCTCAGTGCACAAAAGACTTCTACTATAACACTGTCAGAGGAAACCAGCTTTGAGAGCAGTAACACATTTAACAATGAAAGTTTGTAACGGTTGTCATTTGTATTTGATGTCAGTTGGGGCTGAGCCAATGGTTGACAATAACGTCCATGTAAAATAGTTATTGTTGATTGGCTCCAATCATTACAGAATTTTGCTCCAAGCTGTGCTTAATGTTGTTACTTTTCAAGTTTGTTATGTGTACAATGAAATTCTTACTTCCATGTGTCTTCAGATCAGTATATATAAAAGTACGTACAATGTACAATATAGTATTTGCAAGTATATACATAAACGCACACACTGTTTTCTTTTTTAAAATATTTGTTCTTGTTATTGACTGTCCCCGAATCTACTTAGGTAAGTATCACTGGCCCTGTACCTTTACAAAAGTGACTGTACAAGACAGGTGAGTTCTTCAATTAGTCACTTTATCTTCCTAAGGCACTAAATGGTATGTACAGTCATTTGAAAAAGTAAGTTTACCCCATGGAAACTCTTGACTTTTTCTACATATTTGAACATGCAAACAATAGACCTTCATGCAAACTGTACCAACCGATAAGGTGATATACTTGAATAAAACACAAAAAAAATTTACCTTTTAAGTTGTTTATTTAACAGAAATATCTGTAGATGTAATGATCTACTGTGGATCCGCTGGGGAAAAAAGTAAGCACACCCTTGATTTCAGAACTTGATATTGCCCCAATTAGTGGGGATGACTTCTTGTAGGCATTTTGCATAACTGCTCAACTGTTTTTGTGACATCAACTCTGTGAAATATGTGACCACTTCACCTGCAAAATTCCTTCAATTGTAACATGTTAGCGGGTTTTCTTGCAGGTACTGCCCTTTCAAATGCTCCCACAACTTTTCAATGGGATTCAAATCAGGCCTTTCCCCAGGCCAGTCCATAACCTTCCATTTCTTCTTTTTGGAGCCATTCCTTAGTGTATTTGCTAGTGTGCTTCAGATCATTATTGTACTGAAGGGTCCATTGGCGTTTCAAATTCAACTTTCGAATAGGAGGCCTCACAACCTCCAGAAGTGTACTTTGATATGAGGCAGAATTCACAGTTCACTTGATGCAGTTGCCCAGGCCCTGAGTCAGCAAAGTAACCCCAAACAATGACATTTCACAAACACTTCACAGATGGCTTGAGGTTCTTCTCCTAAACTGGTGTCTTCGGTTTATACTTCTTCAACTTCGGAAAGTATACTTTATAAACATCTAACTGCTTCAAAGTTACATTGTTATTAACGGTACAGACAAGTTGAATTTATTAAACTGTACAAATATTGTAGCTTGTAATTTTTAAAATTTTGTGCAATTGCTTTTATTGACTTGGTTTACCAAAAAGGAATATTATAAATCTAACATAAATTTTCAGTCATATTGTTGTCGTTTTGCCTTTTCTGTGATGCCAAATTTAGCAATTTGAATTTTGTAATGTATGATTTTTAGAACAAACCTAATTTATTTTGAGACATGTACTGCATAATGTTTAATTATATTTTCTTAGGAAGAAATCTTTATGATTCGAAAAATGAAAAGGAGAAATCAGGTACAGTAAATTAATACTTTATTTTATTGGTGCATTTATCTTCTCTAGAAGACCATTTGGTATTTAAAAAATAAATTACAATTGCAAACATAACTAAATTTTATATTATTTTTTCAATCTGATGATTAAAAGCTTCAGCAATTTAACAATATGTAGTTCAGAACATTTGGCTGCCAGGGGTACTACCAGAAATAGGAATTAGGATACTCTTGCCCTCATGATGGGCATTAACCTTCTGCATATGATTAATTGATTGATTGATTGATTCTGCACTGGGAAATATGAGGTGATGATTTTGGCTCCAGAGGAGTGTTCCCTCACCTAACGACGGAAGGCTGTCTCTTTTGTTGGTCACAAATTGCATGAAAAATTTGTTATTTGTCTTCTAGCCTATTTTGCAACCGTAGTCAATTTCCTAAACCAGGTCTCTCTATGTCAAAATTTCAGAGTTCAAACCACAATACTAACGTAGAGTATGAGAGCCAGCACAGTTATTTTACTAATCACCACTAATATAACAGATCTAACAGATAAAACAGAATGTTAAGAATAAAGAACAATTGTTACCTTCCTCTATTCCATGCAAAGTAATGTTCATGCATTATATAGTGCTATTAGTAAAAATATGTTTTCATAGACAATTAACATCCTTTGCGAGTAGTTAATTATACAGTGAAGTTTTTCCAGATAATTGCCTATGCTTCTGGTCAGTCAAATTTAGAATACTTAGTTGAAAGGCTGCAGCAGTAGTCAGCAGGGGCTTCATGTATAACAACGTGTATAGAATTCACACTAAAACATAGCGGACAAAAATGGAAACGTATGTATGCACAAAAAATTCCAGATGAATAAAACTGTGTGTTTACCAAGTTCCACACACTTCCCCTAAATAAATCCCAACAAACGTGAAATTTAACGCACATGCCTTATAGCCCTACCCCAACTCCTCCCAGAATTTTACATATCTGAATATGAAAATCAATATAAATATAAACTTCCATTCAGTATTTTGTTAAAAGTCAACGGCAAATGCACATGTAAACAAGGAGATTTTCAGCAAATGCCAAGTGAAGGTCCTACTCAGTGAAGCTGAGGTGAGGAAAAACATACTTTTTGGTGGCTTAGGCAGTGGCATGAGCAACAAAAGGAACGTGATGGAATGGCACTCGAAAGTTCAAGGTGAGAAAGTTACACAGTGCCCGAAATAAAAAATGAAGTGGTAGGATGTCAAAGTCGACCCACCGTCTGGGTATCATACGGAAATGTAAAAAAAAATAGCGACGAATGAAGAAGAAAGAGATCGAAATGTTGACTTAAATCTGAAAATTTTTACTTTAATCATATGGTATATTTTGTCATTAAAGTAGAACATTGTAACCTTCATCTTAAAATCAATGTTTAATTTACTAGAATTTCTCAAATCCCATCGTAACTAAAGCAGCAAGTTAAATGCTTTGTATTGTATGTGTGTGAATCACTATGTGCTTCTTAAATGCTCTTTCTCTTTCACACACAGGAGCGTAAAGGCACGGATCGCCACACAGAATAGATTACATTTATTATAATACAGCTCTCTCAACATTTTAAAATACAGTGGAACCTCGGTTTGCGAGCATAATTCGTTCCGGAAACGTGCTCGCAATCCAAAGCACTCATATATCAAAGCGAATTTCCCCATAAGAAATAATGGAAACTCAGATGATTCGTTCCACAACCCAAAACTATTCATATAAAAATGATTAATACAAAATATAAAGTAAAATACATAATACAAATTAACCTGCACTTTACCTTTATAAAGAATCATGGCTGGTGTGAGTTTCTAAACTCATGTGGGATTCCTCCCAACGGGACAACACGCGGAAGAGCGTCCCAAAGCAATTGCAGTCTCCCAGCGCTGTAGCAGTTCGCCGTATAAGCACATCCAAAAAGATTGCAGACATGCTATAAGCGCCTGTCGTCAATGGGTCATACAAGGAACATTATAAAGATCCCGGTACAATAAATAACAGCGCTCTTGCTGTTTCAAGCTGAATAAAGCTGGTGTTAAAGTACTGAGACACAGCTTCGTGATTTGGGGAGCAAGATGGGGACTCGCACTTCACAGCGCAGACACACACAGTCAAAATGCTGTAGTAATGATGACTACTACTGACTGATGTTGACTATATGAGTGAGGCACACAGACTCAGACGGTGAATAGGAGACGATTGCCAGAGAGAGAGAGAGAGAGAGAGAGAGAGAGAGGCGCTGGGTGGGCGAGCAAGATAGATAAGGAGAGAGAGAGAGACGCGCTGGGCGAGCGAGATAAGGAGAGAGAGAGAGAGAGACTTGCGCTGGGCGAGCGAGATGAGAGAGAGAGAGAGATGCGCCGGGCGAGTGACCGAGATAAGGAGAGAGAGAGAAGAACCATTAGCTCAGTTGTGATCACATAACACTCAGCAAACAAAGTGTATCCATACTATTCGTATTGCAAGACATCGCTCGTTTATCAAGTCAAAATTTATTAAAAATTTTTGCTCGTCTTGCAAAACACTCGTAAACCAAGTTACTCGTAAACCGAGGTTCCACTGTACTAATATTTATACTTGTACAAGTGAATTATCAAGAGTTACTGTAGGTGCTACAAATATGGACGAAAGACATATAATTACCTGCCAAAAGTAAAGAGAGGCGCTGAAATCTGCAAACTAACCTACCAAACCTTTTCGAGCAATGCAGCACTCTACACAGCTCAGTGCAAAAAAGACTTCTACTATAACACTGTCAGAGGAAACCAGCTTTCTGAGAGCAGTAACACATTTAACAATGAAACTTTGTTAACGGTTTTCATTTGTATTTGATGTCAGTTGGGGCTGAGCCAATGTTTGACGATAATGTCCATGTAAAATAGATATTGTTGCTTGGCTCCAATCGTTGCAGAATTTTGCTCCAAGCTGTGCTTAATATTGTTAGTTTTCAAGTTTATTGTAATGTGTACAGTACATAGCACAATGAAATTCTTACTTCCATGTATCTTCAGAACAGTATACAGTATATAAAAGTATATACAATATACAAAATAGTATTTGCAAGTATATACATAAACGCACACACTGCTTTTTTAAAATATTTATTCTTGTTATTGACTGTCCCCGAATCTACTTATGTAAGTATCACTGGCCCTGTACCTTTACAAAAGTGTCTGTACAAGACAGGTGAGGTCTTCAATTAGTCACTTTATCTTCCTAAGGCACTAAATGGTACATATGACATCAGCTCAGTGAAATTTTTGACCACATCACCTGCAAAATTCCTTCAGTTGTAAGATGTTAGCAGGTTTTCTTCCAGGTACTGCCCGTTTGAAATGCTCCCACAACTTTTCAATGGGATTCAAATCAGGGCGTTCCCTAGGCCAGTCCATAACCATCAACTTCTTATTTTTGGAGCCATTCCTTTAATAGATTTGCTAGTGTTGCTTCAGATCATTATTGTACTGAAGGGTCCATTGGCATTTCAAATTCAAATTTCGAATAGAAGGCCTCACAATCTACTGAAGCATACTTTGATATGACGCTGAATTTACAGTTGACTTGATGTTCATATACTTCAGTTTATACTTATTCAACTTCGGAAAGTATATTTTATAAACTTCTAACTGCTTCAAAATTACTTTATCATTAAAAGTCCAGACAAATTAAATCTATTAAACTGTACAAATATTGTAGCTTGTAATTTTTTTAATGTTGCGCAATTGCTTTTATTGACTTGTTTTACCAAAAAGGAATATTATAAATCTAACAGACATTTTTAGTAATATTGTTTTCCTTTTGCCTTTTCTGTGATGCGAAATTTAGCAATTTAAACATTGTAATGTATGATTTTTAGAACAAACCTAATTTATTTTGAGACATGTACTGCATAATGTTTAATTATGTTTTCTTAGGAAGAAATCATTACCATTCAAAAAAACGAAAAGAAATGTCAGGTACAGTAAATTAATACTTTATTTTATTGATGCATTTTTCCTCTCTAAAAGACCATTTGGTATTTATAAAATAAATTACCATTGCAAACATAACCAAATTTTATATGATTTGCTCAATCTGATCATTAAAAGCTTCAGCAATTTAAAAAGATGTACTGTAGTTCAGAACATTTGGCTGCCAGGGGTACTACCAGAAATAAGAATTGGAATACTCTTGCCCTCATGATGGGCATTAACCTTCTGTATATTATTAATTTATTGATTCTGCACTGGGAAATATGAGGTGAAGATTTTGGCTCCAGAGGAGTGTGCCCTCATCTAATGACGGAAGGTTGTCTTTTTTGTTGGTCACTCATTGCATGAAAAATTTGTTATTTGTATTCTAGCCTATTTTGCAACCATAGTCAATTTCATAAACCAGGTGTCTCTGTCAAAATTTCAGAGTTCAAACCACAATACTCACGTAGAGTATGAGAGCCAGCACAGTTATTTTACTAATCTCCACTAATATAACAGATATAGCAGATAATACAGAATGTTATGAATAAAGAACAATTGTTACCTTCCTCTATTCCCTGCAAAGTAATCTTCATGCATTATATAGTACTACTAGCAGAATACCCGCGCTTGGCAGCGGTGAAGTAGTGTGTTAAAGAAGTTATGAAAAAGAAAAGGAAAAATTTTTAAAATAACGTAACATGATTGTTAATGTAATTGTTTTGTCACTGATATGAGTGTTGCTGTGATATATATAGACACAGACACACACATATACACACACACACACACATATATATATATATATATATACATATATACATATACATATATATATACACATATACATATATATGCATATATATACAAATACATATATACATACATATACACATATATACATTTATGCATATACATATATAGCAAAATACCCGCGCTTTGCAGCGGAGAAGTAGTGTGTTAAAGAAGTAATGAAAATGAAAAGGAAACATTGTAGCAACCGCAAGATAAACGCACGCGATTCCTACACTTCACAACCCAAAGGGAAGTGGACAATAATAGAAGGTTAAAGCAGCATTACCATATTCGGTCCTCGGCCCCTCTTGTCCCCTATGCACGTCCTTATATAACTGGAAAAAAAATCTCACGCAAAGGAAAGTGGGAATGAAAATATATTAACATTTACTATTTACATTTACGTGCCCGGTGCCTGAGTGCTCATTAGTGAATCCCTTTCCCAGACGCCCTCCCCAGCGCCCAAATCCGAATCCCTGGTTCGGGGATTAATAATAATAATAAAAAATAATGTTCTCCGAAACGTCAAAAAAGAAAAATGTACTTAATCCACCTATAAGGAAAATAAATCCTGCAGTTCAGTTCCTTCGGTGGAAACGGCTTCTCCTTGGACTATCACGAAGAAATCTGACTCACCAGACGGGAGCACCCGGAGAACACCAACCTGGCCTCTTCTCGGAGATTCGTCACCGGATTATTTCTTCGGGGTGGCCACCCACAAATAGCAGACGTCCCTGGGTGAAGAAAGATCCAGAATGATCCTTTAAGCGTGGATAGTCACTCCTTGCCTTCAGCCTTTTCCTTCCTTCTTGATTCTTTTTTTTTTTTCCTTCTGCCTTGATCCGCCATTCCCCTTAAATAGAAAAATTTTCCCGCCGAAACATCCTTGCCCCTCTCGGTTGTTATGGCAACCTCACGCCGGCAACAGGCAGCTGGAATACTTACCGGACGGGGTCCTCCCAGACTGAAACGTCACCAAAGGTGCCTGAAGGGCTATTTACAAGCACCCTTCCAGCCAACCTAATAAAGTGACAAACAGTCCAGGAGGCCAACCCGACTGTCAAGTTATGTAGCTTTGCTACAACATTTTAATAATAATGGAACATGATTGACAATGTAATTGTTTTGTCATTGTCATGAGTGCTGCTGGCATATATATATATATATATATATATATATATATATATATATATATATATACACACACACACATACATATACATACACCTATATATATATCTATATATCTATTTATCTATATATCTATGTATCTATCTATCTATGTATATATCTATATATTTATATATGTATATCTATAGCTATATATATATCTATCTATATCTATATATCTATGTATATGTATCTATCTATCTATCTATCTATGTATATATCTATCTATCTATATATGTGTGTGTATGTGTATATATATATATATATATATATATATATATATATATATATTCTCCTTTGGGGTGCGAGTAGCTGTTGCTGGGGGTGCTAGAATCCATTAAGGAAGAAAAATTAAAAACATTATTTGTACAAAATCTTAATTTATCTATCCATTCCTAAATAATTAAATGGGCAGGCTATCGTATCGTATCAGTGCTATACGCTGCTTGTTAAAACGGATGACTCCTAATCTTACGTGCACTTAGTGCTGCGTGGGTATTATGAACTATTGTATTTGTTCAAGTTCTATTTAAATTTTAAATCTAAGTAATTTTTATTTGGTCGACAGAAATATGTTTAGTAGGAATGAAAGTTAAATTTAGTATCTAAAGTATCTATTATTCATAAAGCTTCAAGTGGTGATCTGTTTTTCTGCGTTAACCTCATATTTTTTCATACTTCTTCCCAAACCAAGGGTGTGCGAGGGTAAAATGAATCAGGATTCTCTGAAATATATATATATTGAATATATTGAAATAGTTTTACTATCAAATAATGCAAACAGTACGCGGTATGTGCTTCGCCCTAATTCTGGGCTCATCAGGCAGTACACACTGCACCCACTCTCGGGAATCAAACCTTAGACGTCGGCGCTAAAGGCGAAGACTCTCATGTTGCGCTAGGGTGTGTGGTTCGTTTATTTGACAGTATGTAGATCGGGGTGTGTATATATATATATATATATATATATATATATATATATATATATATATATATATATATACTCAGCAAAAAAAGAAACGTCCCTTTTCAGGACTGTGTATTTCAACAATAATGTTTTAAAAATCCAAATAACTTTACAGATCTTCATCGTAAAGGGTTTAAATGTTTTCCATGCATGTTCAATAAAACCATAATCAATTAATTAACATGCACCTGTGGAATGGTCGTTAAGACCTTAACAGCTTACAGAAAGTAGGCATTTAAGGTCACAGTTCTAAAAACGCAGGACACTAAAGAGACTTGTCTACCGACTGTGAAAAACACCCAAAGAAAGATGCCCAGTGTCCCTGCTCATCTGCGTGAACGTGCATTAGGCATGCTGCAGGGAGGCATGAGGACTGCTGATGTGGCTAGGGCAATAAATTGCCATGTCCGCACTGTGAGACGCCTAAGACAGCTACAGGGAGACAGGAAGGACAGCTGATCATCCTCGCAGTGGAAGACCACGTGTAACAACACCTGCACAGGATCGGTACATCCGAATATCACACCTGCGTGACAGGTACAGGATGGCCACAACAACTGCCCGGGATGTCCAGGAACTTGCAGGTGCCTTGGAGGAAGAGTGGGGTAACAACTCACAGCAAGAACTGACAAATCTGATCCAGTCCATGAGGAGGAGATGCACTGTAGTACTTCAAGCAGCTGGTGGCCACACCAAATACTGACTGGTACTTTTGATTTTGAGCCTCCCTTCATTCAGGGACACATTGTGAAACATTTTTAGTTTCTTTTTTTGCTGAGTATATATATATATATATATATATATATATATATATATATATATATATATATATATATATATACTTTTGAGAATGCAACGTATAGTTTTGTCCAGGAGGAAAAAAGCAATGTTGCCTCAAATCAATGGGAACCTTTTGTAGGGTGTGTCCCTGAGACTTATTAATTGTCATCGTGAAGCAGAGCCTTACTGGAAATTTGAGGCATTTCAATTGAAATGGGAGATCAGAGTGTATAACGGTGATGCCAGGATGGTGCGATGTCCACGGCTTAATTTAATGTTAGCTAAGACCCGGCACTTAAAAGTTTCTGGCTGCACTCCGGTTGTAAAATGACGAAGCTGCGCGAGCTCACTTTTGAGAATGCAATTATAGTTGTCAAGGAGGAAAGCAATCTTGCCTGAAATCAATGGCATCCTTTTGTAGGGTCTGTCCCTGAGACTTATTACTTGTCATCGCGCAGCAGAGGCTTACTGGAAATTGGAGGCATCTGAATTGAAATGGGGTTGCGAGGGTAAAATGAATCGGGAAGCGCTGATCAATGTAATCGGTGTACCAGGAAATCATGCATTGACAGAAGTTTCCCTTTGTTTGGAATGCAAGGTGTGATTAAATGCATTATTTTTTAATGCATTATGGAGCACATGCATCGAAGCTTCTCAGCTGTGCTTGTGCTAATAAAAGGAAACAATTTAAAAATAACGTAATACGATTGTCAATGTAACCATTTTTAAGTAGTGCCTGGAGAATTCAGTGTGGAGAAACTCTAGAGACAGCGTGTGTATTAACTTGTGGATTTTTCTGTGAGTATTTGGTGGCAGCGTGAAAAAGTTGGTTCCTCAATAAGGTGTTAGCTGCAGAGCTCAGCTCACAGCGAAATGAGGTGAATGGGAGGGGAGATGATGACGTGACTCCCCCACCCGCCTTAACTGTCAATTCCCCTCAAACACAGTCTCTCAGAATTTTTATAAGCACAGCCCTTGATCTGCAATTTTAACTTAGTTACAAAGTGAGGAAAACTCTCATTTATATCCTGCGTCCTCTCATTAAACTTGTATCCCACATTACCCGTGGGCATGACAAACGCCAGCGGCAGCCTGTCTATGAACTTAATTTAAACTTTAGGTTTACACCGTGCTTTGTTTCTGAAATAGCAGCACTCATGAATATGGTTGTATATATCACTCGCTCGGTTCTTATTGTTTCGCTGCCTTCTCAATTATATAATGCATGTTTTCTTCAGCGCTTTTTGGAGCTGTTCCTGGTTTACTACGTTCTGCGTTGATAGTCAGTTCACGTGATTACGTGGGAGGTGTGATGATATCACACGAAACTCCGCCCCCCACGGCTTTCAAGCTCAACTCCATTACAGTATATGGAGAAAAATAGCTTCCAGTTATGACCATTACACGTAGAATTTCGAAATGAAAACTGCCCAACTTTTGTAAGGAATGAGCCTGCCAAATTACAGCCTTCTACCTACACGGGAACTTGGAGAATTAGTGATGAGTCAGTGAGGGCTTTGAATTTTATTAGTATAGATCAGTAATAATATGTTTCCATAGGCAATTGACATCCTTTGCGAGTAGTTAATTATACAATGAGTTTTTTCCAGATAGTTATTGCCTATGCTTCTGCTCAGACAAATTTGGAATACTAAGTTAAAAGGCTGCAGCAGTAATCACCAGGGGCTTCATGTATAGAAACATGTGTAGAATTCACACTAAAACCTGGCGTACGGACAAAAAAAGAAACATGCTTATGCACAAAAAATTCCAGATGAATAAAACTGTGTGTTTGCCTAGTTCCACATAATTCCCCTTTATAAATCCCAACAAACGTGAAATTTAACGCACACGCCTTATAGCCCTACCCCGACTCCTCCCAAAATTTTACATATCTGAATATCAAAATCAATATAAATATCCCCTTTCATTCAGTATTTTGTTAAAAGTCAACGGCAAATGCACATGTAAACAAGGAGATTTTCAGCAAATGCCAAATGGAGGTCCTACTCAGTGAAGCTGAGGTTGGGAAAAACATACTTTTTGGTGACTTAGGCAGTGGCATGAGCAACAAAAGGAACGTGACGGAATGGCACTCGAAAGTTCAAGTTCGGAAAGTTACACAGTACCCGAAATAAAAAATGAAGTGGTAGGATGTCAAAGTCGACCCACCGTCTGGGTATCATACGGAAATGTAAAAAAAAAAAAAAAAATAGCGACGAATGAAGAAGAAAGAGATCGAAATGTTGACTTAAATCTGAAAATTTTTACTTTAATCATATGGTATATTTTGTCATTAAAGTAGAACATTGTAACCTTCATCTTAAAATCAATGTTTAATTTACTAGAATTTCTCAAATCCCATCGTAACTAAAGCAGCACGTTAAATGCTTTGTATTGTATGTTTGTGAATCACTATGTGCTTCTTAAATGCTCTTTCTCTTTCACACACAGGAGCGTAAAGGCACGGATCGCCACACAGAATACATTACATTTATTATATTACAGCTCTCTCAACATTTTAAAATACTTATATTTATACTTGATATCATTTTCATAAAGAAATGCATTAAAGTATGTACTAAACATGGGGACATAGTGGGGCAGTGGTAGCGATTAGGTAGCGCCCCGTCCAAGAATTGTTCATGCCTCCCCTGTCCAGGTATTATTTCTGCCTCCAAACCCCATCCAGAATAATTTCTACCTCCACCACATCCAGTATTACTTGTGCCTATCCCATCCAGGGACTTGTCCTGCTTCCAGCAAGATATTTTCTGGGATGCACGCGACCCTGGATGAAATAATTTATTGCAGCAGTACTGTGTCTTTCAAACGTACCAAACCCCAAATCCTGCCCTTCCATTTTTTTCTCTCAACATAACCAATCGCCACAATATAAGCTCTGTATTAAATGTATACCCAGCGGTAAGCTTAGAACGCAGATTTTTCAAGACTGTTAAGGAACATTGAAAAATCTTGGTAACACATGTTGAATTATTCCATCCATTTATCTATCCAGGGTCACGCCAGTCCCAGGAAGCATACAACACAAGGGAGGATCAATCCCTGGGTAGGGTGTCAGCTCATCACTACTACTGTGCCACCGTGTCCACACATGTTTAATTATTAACAGTACACATTATTTAAATGTAGTTAATAATTTATATGTAAAATGTAATGTACATACTTTAATGCATTTCATCAAAAAATATCAAGTATACATCCTAGTATTCAAACAGCTCACAGCTCCAAGAAGATAGCTCTTAGAAAACTAAACTGATTTGGAGCTAGTCTTCATCATCAATAAATATGCACTGTCTTCTGTCAAATTCCTTCATTTTCATTTTACAGTACAATGAGATTCAATATACAAATCTTCTATAAATTTATTTTCCTATAAAATAACAATAATAAAAACAATGAAACATATACCATATGAAAAAATAAGTACAATAGTACAGCATAAAAATATACTGCAGATAATGCACATGGCTCATAAAGTGGCTCAGGTTGTGTAATATTACAGTTGTAGAGTTAATAGTGAGGTAATTGTAATTATAAGTTGAAACTGTTCTACCGGGAGCATTTGATAGACAGAAAGGTTATGCCATAAATATAGCAATTCTCTTAAGGGGTTATATATAAAGGACAAGAAATACATTTTATCATAGTGAATAATAAAATAACAGCGTCAGCATTTAAGGATTAGCTCAGAAGGATATAAGACTCAGACACATGTCAGGTGCACATTGGACCAGGGTTGAAATTTAACTCTTACAGTTTATACACAGAGTTATGTAATGTCATTCAAAACTGCAATATATTATAAATACCTAGAGACAGCAGACAAGCACCTAGATGCAGGATTCCCTGGCATGCCAATTATTTCCAGCTTTTCAAAAGTTTTCAATGCAGAAACCCAGACCCAAGTGAGTCTGCTGAAATTCTTTTCAATCATTACTCCAAAAATGGTAGCCCTCCAATTTTAAAATATGAGAGTAGCAGACAAGAATGGACAGTTGTGCCAAAAATGATCATAAGTCAATCATACAAGACTTCAGTCCAAAACAGATTTTACTTAAAATGGCAACAACTCAAAGAGTAGTTTCCAAATTTAGCCAGACTAGCTCATATTGGGCTAGTGATCCCATTGAGCACAGCTGAAGGTGAAAGGGGGTTTTCTGCCCTTTAAAAGGATCAAGACATGTTTGCGAAATCGTATGAATCAAAGCACACTAAATAATTTTATGCTGATCTCCTTGGAGTACCCAGATACTTGGAACTTTGATTATGTGAAAGCTGCAGGCAACTTGGCCTCTAGGAAGAAAAGAAGAAAAAATATTTAACTGAAGACACATTCTGCATATGCAAGTTGGCTTTGAAGAATATTTTATTATTTCTTTTCTTTAGGTTTCCCATACTTATTTTTCATTATTTTAAGCTTTCTTTCCGACAGCGACAATACTTGGGCCTCTTGGTTTATGTCATAACAATTGTTATTTAAAATTTATTTTAGGGTTGCAGTATCCTGAATTACAAACTTCTTAAATTTAATAAAAATATTGTGGAACAAGTGTCAAACCTTAAAATAGAAAGTCATAATAAACATTGGAAAATAATTAATAATAATTAACTAATATATATAATGTACATTTAATTTTCTCCACCACCAAATTTCCCTGTCCCACCCCACCCAACTACTTTTTCATGCCACCCAGCTGGAAAAACATTCCTGGGAGAACACTGTCATAGTAAAGTCTGGATATATTTCGTATTTAGAAAAAGCTTACGAAAAAGTAAAGATGAGAAGGATAAATGTCGCAGGCGACTTGTGATCTAGCACTCACAGCTGTTCATTATATATTTTTCCGATGATCAGATAGCAATGGCCACACATTGTTGACGCCCTCTTCTGACGTCGCTCTGTTCTCTTCTCCTGATGTCTTCGTCTCTTCTTCTTCCTCCCTCCTATGTTGCTCTTCAGACGACGCATATTTACTATAAAATTCTGTCACGGTTTCACAACACACAATTGTTGCATGCACCTGATTGGCTGGCTGTCAATATGATGGAGGAATTTTGCTCAAACTCTTTAATCTATCTTTCCCCAAATAAGAAAGTTGTTTGTTGTTGTATGAGGTATCGGCATGTCTTCCTTTCCAAGATTGTAAACCAAATTGCTCTCCCAGGTGTCCATCCAAAAAGTAATCAATAGCCTGAGGTGTCAGCAAATCTTCATTTTCCAGGGTGTAAAACCAATTTAGCACTACTAGCCAACCCGCGGCGTACCATACGCCTCATAATCCGGCCGGTTTTTTAATGATTTTTAAGCACAGGGAGAAAATTTAAATTTGAAAAATCAGCAATGTAATAAATCAGCATGAAAAGCAACATTGTAGCAATGCACGGAACGAACCAACACACAATCGTCCGTGTGGTGCTCAGGCGCGGAGGGTGGAACAGGAGGAGAGGAGAAGGACGTCCACTCCGCTCCCTCCGTCATGCTAGTCTGCTGATTTCTCGTCCAGTATGCACTGCCTGCTCATGTGCCCACCTCCAACTCGTCACTCGAGTTGTTGTCGTCTTTGCACAGTCCAGATGCACCTGTGACTCACGTAGACTTTTCATTGCTTTGTGCGGTTTTGGCTGCCTTTCTATGTATAATCAACCAAGACACCCGACCACGGTAGTAGCGAGGTGGGAGGGGGGTGTGTACAAAGTGCAGGAGCATCTAAGAAGATGCATCTTTGTCGTGGATGCGAATTGCTATATGTAGCGTGTAAAACAGTTTGGTATGGTGCACGCGGCCGTGCGTCGTAACCGAAAACTCGTTTTTTAAAGACTGCTTATGTGTGTATATGACTGTAGGTGAATGAAAAGATGTAACTCTAGAGAGGGCAAGATACAATACAGCGGTTTACACGCTGTATACAGCGATTCACATTCGCGACAAATTGTTTTACACGCTGCATACAGCGATTCACATCCTCGACAAATATGAATCTTCTTAGATGGTGCTGTCGCGTCCACTCACGCTCTCGAAGCACACACACTGCCTGGTCATGTGTCTGCTCGCAAGAGCAACTAACAGAGACCCGCCCACCAACTGTAAGACCATGGGATACCCTTCGCAAACTGCTCTACACGCCGCATACAGCGATTCACATCTGCGACAAACAAACCGTTTTACACACTGCATACAGTGATTCACATCCGCGACATGATTTGTCTTAGATGGTCCTGTCGCGTCCACCCTCGCACTCGAAGCATACACACTGCCTGGTCATGTCCCCGGTCGCAAGAGCAACTGATAGAGACCGGGCCACCAAGTCTAAGACCATGGGAATCCCCCCCCGGAAACTGTTTTACACGCTACATATAATGATTCACATCCGCGACAAAGTGTTTTACACGCCACATACAGCAATTTACATCCATGACAAACATGCCTCTTCTTAGATAGTCCTGCCGCGTCCACCTTCGTTCTTGAAGCATACACACCGCCTGGTCATTTGGTGCCTCAGTGTGAACCCGTAAGGCACAACGAAGGTCAGCTGCTGAGAGAGCGTCTCGACTGTTGCAGGGTCTGCATTGGGGAAGCAGGTGAGACGGTAATGAAACAGAGGCACAGGGCTTATTGGTTTTTAAAGACTGCTTCCTTCATTGTGTTTTAACCTCAGTTTTAAAGGATTGTTTTAAGGATCCCATGGGATACCCCTCGCAAACTGTTTTACACGCTGCATATAGCGATTCACTTCCGCGAGAAACATGCCTCTATGAACAGTCAACGTGGCTCGGAGTTGCATGTGGACTCTATGACAGACGAACATAAATGACGCTGTTTTTCCTGTGTCGTCGTGTCTGAGTTGGTGGGTGTGGTTCTGCGAGTTGTCGTCATATCCAATGGTCTTAGAGTTGGTGGACGTGGCTCCTTCCTGCGTGTGTCATGGGCGTCTTACTTTTCGGTGGCTTAGTGAATCCACGCCGGAATGGGTGTCTTGCCTTAGTGAATCTATACTAATAAAAGGCAAAGCCCTCACTCACTCACTCACTCATCACTAATTCTCCAACTTCCCGTTTGGGTGGAAGGCTGAAATTTGGCAGGTTCATTCCTTACAGCTTCCTTACAAAAGTTGGGCAGGTTTTATATCGAAATTCTACGCATAATGGTCATAACTGGAAGCAGTTTTTCTCCATTTACTGTAATGGAGATGAGCTTCAACGCCGTGGGGGCGGAGTTTCGTGTGACATCATCACGCCTCCCACGTAATCACGCAGTACATAGAAAACCAGGAAGACCTCAAAAAAGCGCTGAAGAAAACATGCATTATATAATTGAGAAGGCAGCGAAACAATAAGAAGCGAGCGAGTGACATATACAACCATATTCATGAGTTCTGCTACTGGAAACAAAGCACGATGTAAACCTACACTTTAAATTAAGTTCATAGACAGGCTGCCGCTGGCGTTTGTAATTTAGTGCCTGCCCATATAAGGCCGTCCGTCAGCGGCAATCCAATAGCAAACTGCCACGGGTAAATATTCACGGGTGAAGGACTGTGCTTATGGAGAGGAAGATGAGATGGTCAGGGTGGTGTTTGACACAAACTCAGCGAAACTGCGAGAGAAAGTTTTAAGTGCCAGGACTAAGGTAACATTAAATACAGCAATGGACATAGCACGAGATGGCACCAGCACAGCTGGGAACCTTCGATGCATGTACACCGAGTGGCTCACGTGAACTGACGCAGTGCACAGATAAAAGCATCAGTTCCAAAGAGCGCTGAACAAAAACCGAATTACACAATTGAAAAGGCTGCAAAAAATATGAAGCGTCTGATACATACAAGCATATTCATAAATCCAACTACTGCGGAAACAAAGCACACGTTGGAAAAAGTCAATGTCCCGCTAAAGGAAGACAGTGTAAAAAAAACCCGTGCATGCAGTGTGTCAGGTCTCAGATAAAGAAGAAGATGAGCTGTTTATTGATGCAGTAAGAAACGAATCGATGAATGAAACCTCTCATCTTTACAACGATTGACAAACACGGAATGTAACTTGAACACAACACATCCTCCAAATACGAACCTGATTGAAAGAAATAATGATAATCAAATCCTTGATGACAGCAACACTCAGTAACACTCACAAAACAAATACTGTATATTGACAGTCATGTTACGTTATTTTTAAAATGTTCCCTTTTCTTTTTCATTGCTTCTTTAACACACTACTTCTCCACTGCGAAGCGCGGGTATTTTGCTAGTTATATATATAGATGTTGTGAAAAGCTGTTATAAAAGTGAGGTATAAGGGAGAAAGATATGCTTTTGATATTATAATACCTATACAAGTGTCCTGCATCTGAATTCATCTTGTTGGGAGTAAGCAAAATGTAATAAAAATAGAGAATAATTAGTAGATTTTATATACCATAACAGAAGCTAAGTATTGTTATTGTTTATTATACCCTGTACCATGTAAGTCAGTGGCAAGAGCTAATGTAAAACAGCTAATGGATAAAATTAAAGTTAACAGCTTGTTTTACTCTTGTAATTTTAACAAAGTTTGACCTGGATTTATTTAAAATATTTTGCGATTTATTCAGTATTTATATTGGTTATTAATTCTAACACATTTATTTAGATCATCTTAACTGAAAAAAATTACTTTGAAAAATCCACTTTTTCATTTTGTTAATGACTTTTAAAAGAACAGAGTTTGCAAGGAGCTGGGTGAACGAAAGCTTGAAAGGACTTCCTGCCAAGATTACTAAACTGGTACATGAAGTATTTCCCGATTATGGCATACTTTAAATGCATAAATTGATATAACATTTAGATGCTTTCTAACTGGTTTAAATGTAGTATAAGATAATTATCAAGAGTTACTGTAGGTGCTACAAATATGGACGAAAGACATATAATTACCTGGCAAAAGTAAAGAGAGGCACTGAAATCTGCAAACTAACCTACCAACCTTTTCGAGCAATGCAGCACTCTACACAGCTCAGTGCACAACAGACTTCTACTATAATTCTGTCAGAGGAAACCAGCTTTCTGAGAGCAGTAACACATTTAACAATGAAACTTTGTTAACGGTTGTCATTTGTATTTGATGTCAGTTGGGGCTGAGCCAATTGATGACGATAACGTCCATGTAAAATAGATATTGTTGTTTGGCTCCAATCGTTGCAGAATTTTACTCCAAGCTGTGCTTAATATTGTTAGTTTTCAAGTTTATTGTAATGTGTACAGTACATAGCACAATAAAATTCTTACTTCCATGTATCTTCTGAACAGTATATATAAAAGTATATACAATATACAAAATAGTATTTGCAAGTATATACATAAACGCACACACTGTTTGCTTTTTTAAAATATTTGTTCTTGTTATTGACTGTCCCCGAATCTACTTATGTAAGTATCACTGGCCCTGTACCTTTACAAATGTGTCTGTACAAGACAGGTGAGGTCTTCAATTAGTCACTTTATCTTCCTAAGGCACTAAATGGTATGTACAGTACAGTCATTTGAAAAAGTAAGTATACGCCATGGAAACACTTGACGTTTTCTACATATTTGAACATGCAAGCAATAGATCTTCATGCAAACTGTACCTACCGGTAAAGGTGATATACTTGAATAAAACACAAGAAAAATTTACCTTTTAAGTTATTTATTTAACAGAAATATCTGTAAGTGGATCTCCTGTGGAAAACAGTAAGCACACCCTTGATTTCAGAACTTGATATTGCCCCTATTAGTAGGGATGACTTCTTGTAGGCATTTTGCATAACTGCTCAACTGTTTTTATGACATCAACTCAGTGAAATTTTTGACCACTTCACCTGCAAAATTCCTTCAGTTGTAAGATGTTTGCAGGTTTTCTTCCAGGTACTGCCCGTTTCAAATGCTCCCACAACTTTTCAATGGGATTCAAATCAGGGCTTTCCCTAGGCCAGTCCATAACCATCAATTTCTCCTTTTTGGAGCCATTCCTTAGTGGATTTGCTAGTGTGCTTCAGATCATTATTGTACTGAAGGGTCCAATGGCATTTCAAATTCAACTTTCGAATAGAAGGCCTCACAATCTACTGAAGCATACTTTGATATGAGGCAGAATTCACAGTTGACTTGATGAAGTTGCCCTGGCCCTGAGTCAGCAAAGTAACCCCAAACAATAACATTTCACAAACACTTCACAGATGGCTTGAGGTTCTTCTCCAAAACTGGTGTGTTCGGTTCATACTTATTCAAAGTATATTTTATAAACATCTAACTGCTTCAAAGTTACTTTGTCATTAACAGTCCAGACAAGTTAAATCTATTAAACTGTACAAATATTGTAGCTTGTAATTTTTTAAATGTTGCGCAATTGCTTTTATTGACTTGTTTTACCAAAAAGAAATTTTATAAATCAAACATAAATTTTCAGTAATATTGTTGTCGTTTTGCCTTTTCTGTGATGCCAAATTTAACAATTTAAATTTTGTAATGTATGATTTTTGAACAAACCTAATTTGTTTTGAGACATGTACTGCATAATGTTTAATTATGTTTTCTTAGGAAAACCTAATTGCCATCCAAATCCTGGAAAAGAAAGGACAGGTACAGTACATTAATTCTTTATTTTATTGATGCATTTTTCCTCTCTAGAAGACCTTTTGGTATTTATAAAATAAATTACCATTGCAAATATAACTACATTTTATGTGATTTGTTCAATCTGATGATTAAAAGCTTCAGCAATTTAAAAAGATGTAGTTCAGAACATTTGGCTGCCACGGGTATTACCAGAAATAGGAACTTGGATAGTGTTGCCCTCATGATGGGCATGAACCTTCTGCATATGATGAATTGATTGATTGATTCTGCACTGGGAAATATAAGGTGAAAATTTTGGCTCCAGAGGAGTGTGCCCTCACCTAACGACGGGGTGGGTTGTCTCTTTTGTTGGTCACTCATTGCATGAAAAATTAGTTATTTGTCTTCTAGCCTATTTTGCAACCGAAGTTAATTTCCTAAACCAGGTCTCTCTATGTCAAAATTTCAGAGTTCAAACCACAATACTCATATAGAGTATGAGAGCCAGCAAAGTTATTTTACTAATCACCACTAATATAACAGATATCTGTACTAATAAAAGGCAAAGCCCTCACTGACTCACTCACTCACTCACTGACTCACTCACTCATCACTAATTCTCCAACTTCCCGTGTAGGTAGAAGGCTGACATTTGACAGGCTCATTCCTTACAGCTTACTTACAAAAGTTGGGCAGGTTTCATTTCGAAATTCTATGCGTAATGGTCATAACTGGAACCTATTTTGTCGCCAATATACTGTAATAGACTGCAGCTCGATGGCCGTGGGAGGCGGAGTTGTGTCTCGCATCATAATTATATTTGTGCTCAAAATCTTAAAATATATATATTTACATACAGTTCATAGGGTCTGGAACTATGGGGGAAATTACTTCGGTCCCACCAAGGTTCCACTATATTACTGTCCGACAAAACTACAGGCATTTTACGGAAATACAAACCAGTATTACTGAGAGAGAAAATGAAAGGCACACAATACAGTGACGCATATTACAGCCACATACAAGGTCCCATGCCATTTAATATAGACTGTTCCTACTAATGTTTATGCACTACTGTTCTAGTGCCCGTTATTGTAACAGGCTTAATGTCTAGTGTGTGTGTGTATATATGTATCTATATATATTTGTGTGTGTATATATATGTATATGTATGTGTATATATATATATATATATATATATATATATATATATATATATATCTATATATATCTATAAGTATATAGATATATATGTATCTATATATGTGTGTATATGTATATATATTTGTGTGTGTATTTATATATACACTGCTCACAAAATTTAAAGGAACACTTTAAAGAAACACATTAGATACATCAGATCTCAATATGAAGTTGGATATCTATACAAATAACGACAGGGCAATGTCTTAGGAACAAAAGGATGCCAAGTCTTTTAATGGAAATAAAAAGTTTTCTGCCTACAGAGGGCTCAATTGTGTAGACACCCTAAAATCAGAGTGAAATGAAGATGTGGCAGGCTAGTCCATTTTTCCAAAACTTAATTTCTGCTACTCAAAATGCTTTTCAGTATCTTGTGTGGCCCCACGAGCTTGTATGCATGCTTGACAACGTCGGGGCATGCTCCTAATGAGACGACGGATGGTGTCTTGTGGCATTTCCTCCCAGATTTGTATGAGGGCATCCCTGAGCTGTTGTACAGTCTGAGGAGCAACCTGGCGGTGCCTAATGGACCAAAACATAATGTCCCACAGATGTTCTATTGGGTTTAAGTCAGGGGATCCTGAAGGCCATTCAATTGTTTCAATTCCTTCATCCTCCAGGTACTGTCTGCATACTCTTGCCACATGAGGCCAGGCATTGTCGTGCATTAGGAGGAAACCAGGACCTACTACACCAGCGTAGGGTCTCAATGGGTCCAAGGATTTCATCCTGATACCTAATGGCAGTCAAGATGCCGTTGTCTAGCCTGTAGAGGTCTGTGAGTCGCTCCATGGATATGCCTCCAAGATCATCACTGACCCACCACCAAACCAGTCATGCTAAACGATGTTACAGGCAGCATAATATTCTCCACGGCTTCTCCTGACCCTTTCGCGTCTTTCACATATACTCACGGTGAACCTGCTCTCATCTGTGAAAAGCACAGGACGCCAGTGGTGGACCTGCCAATTCTGGTATTCTATGGCAAATGCCAATTGAGCTCCCCGGTGCTGTGCAGTGACCACAGGGCGCAGTAGACATTTGGGCCCTCAGGCAACCCTCATGAAGTCTGTTTCTGATTGTTTGGTCAGAGACATTCACACCAGTGGCCTGCTGGAGGTCATTTTGTAGGGCTCTGGCAGTGCTCATCCTGTTCCTCCTTGCCCAAAGGAGCAGATACTGGTCCTGCTGATGGGTTATGGACCTTCTATGGCCCTCTCCAGCTCTCCTAGAGTAACTGCTTGTCTCCTAGAATTTCCTCCATGCCCTTGAGACTGTGCAGGGAGACACAGAAAACCTTCTGGCAATGACACGTATTGATGTGCCATCCTGGAGAAGTTGGACTACCTGTGCAACCTCTGTAGGGTCCAGGTATCACCTCGTGCTACCAGTAGTGACACTGACTGTAGCCAAATGCAAAACTAGTGAAGAAACAGTCAGAAAAGATGAGGAGGGAAAAATGTCAGTGACCTCCACCTGTTAAACCATTCCTGTTTTAGGGGTCAACTCATTGTTGCCCCTCTAGTGCATCTGTTGTTAATTTCATTAACACCACAGCAGCTGAAACTGATTAACAACCCCCTCTGCTACTTAACTGACCAGATTAATATCCCATAAGTTTCATTGACTTTATGCTATACTCTGATTAAAAAGTGTTCCTTTAAATCTTTTGAGCAGTATATATATATATATATATATAAATATAAAATATATATATATATATATATATATATATATATATATATATATACTAGCAGAATACCAGCATGGCGGAGAAGTAGTGTGTTAAAGAAGTTATGAAAAGAAAAGCAAACATTTTAAAAATAACGTAAGATGATTGTTAATGTAATTGTTTTGTCATTGATATGAGTGTTGTTGTCATATCTATCTATTTTATATATATATATATATATATATATATATATATATATATATATATATATATATATATATATATATATATAGCAAAATAGCTGATTGGCAGCGGAGAAGTAAAAAGAAAAGGAAACATTTTAATAATAACGTAACATGATTGACAATGTAATTGTTTTGTAATTGTCATGAGTGTTGCTGGCATATATATATATATATATACACATATACACACATACATATATATACATATACATATATATACACATACTGTATATATACACACACATATATATACATACTGTATATACAACATATACATATCTACATATACTGTATATACACATATATATACAAATCTACATATATATATCTACATATATATATATTAGGTGGGACTCGATTAAAAAATTAATCCAATTAATTAGAGGCTGTGTAAGAATTAATCTTGATTAATCGTATGTAATCGCACACGTAAATTTGCCCCAAATCGCAAATGTTTTTTTTTTTAATTTAAAAGTGTTTTAGTGGGCGACAGAATCAAATAATAGACATGGACATGAATATTGTAAACTGAAGCTGTTTTAATTTCTGAAAAAAAGCTTTAAACTGCATTTGAATTCAAAACAGAAACAAAAATATCATCCCTGGTTAAAATTGGGCAGACTTAAAAATAAAGTGGTAGTTTAAGTACTTTAAGTACATTTTCAGAATAGTATTGTCTTTAAATAATAATAACCAAAATTTCACCATAAAGTGCAGTTTTCTTCTTAAAAAATAAGTCAGAAACATAAAAGGTAATTTGACCAGCTTACTCTTTAAACTCTGAGTAACATTAGCCAAAATTATTTTGTACATTAGGCTAAAACAGTGTGATCATTGAACATTTTGTAATTAGATGTATTTAGAATTACTAACGGTCACGGAAGTCCAATGATCCCCAGTAAGAGCCACAAAGTCCGCTTTCTGTAATGCATCTAATTTTGCTTGCTTTTCAGTGTGCACAAAACCATGCTTTTATCAAGGCTTCGCTCGGTAGTCGAAATGATCAGTCGTAGGAACGCGCTTTATTCCGACTCTAACATTTTTGTAGCTGTGATGTGTGCATCAGTGTAATGGATGTACCAGGAAATCATGCATTGACAAAAGTTCCCGTTTGCTTGGAATTGAAAGTGTGATTAAATGCGTTATTTTTTAACGCGTTATGGAGTACATGCATCGAAGCTTCTCAACTGTGCTTGTGCTAAGAAAGGGAAAATTTTAAAAATAACGTAACATGATTCTGCTTTAACCTAATATTTTTCATACGTCCCAAACCAAGGAGATGGGAAGGTAAAATGAATCGGTAGCGCGTACATAGTCAGTACATCCCCTCTCGGGAATCAACCTCAATGTCGGCGTTAGAGGCTTAAGACTCTACAATTGTGCCACCGCTTGTCTATGCTAAAGTATGTATTGTAGATCGGGCTATAGATATACATTTATATATATATACCCGTGTATCGCAGTGGAGAAGTAGAAGTTATGAAAAAGAAAAGGGAACATTTTAAAAATAACGTAACATGATTGTCAATATACAGTAATTGTTTTGTGAGTGTTATTGAATGTTGCTGTCATCAAGGATTTGATTATCATTATTTCTTTCAATCAGGCTCGTATTTGTACGATGTGTTCAAGTTACATTCCGTGTTTGTCAATCGTTGTAAAGATAAGAGGTTTCATTCATCGATTAGTTCCTTACTGCATCAATAAACAGCTCGTCTTCCTTTTTATCTGTGATGTGACAAACTGCATGCACGGGTTTTTTTTTTTACGCTGTCTTCCTTTAGCGGACATTCACTTTTTCCACCGTGTGCTTTGTTTCCACAGTAGCTGCATTTATGAATATGCTTATCAGACGCTTCATATTTTTTGCTGCCTTTTCAATTGTGTAATTCGGTTTTTGTTCAGCGCTCTTTGGAACTGTTGCTTTTTATCTGTGCACTGCATCAGCTCACGTGAGATACTCGGTGTACTTGCATCGAAGGTTCCCAGCTGTGCTGGTGCCATCTCGTGCTATGTCCATAGCTTTATTTAATGTTACCTTAGTCCTGGCACTTAAAACTTTCTCTGGCAGTTTCGCTGAGTTTGTGTCAAACACCACCCTGACCATCTCATCTTCCTCTCCATAAGCACAGTCCTTCACCCGTGAATATTTACCCGTGGCAGTTTGCTATTGGATTGCCGCTGACGGATGGCCTTATATGGGCAGGCACTAAATTACAAACGCCAGCGGCAGCCTGTCTATGAACTTAATTTAAAGTGTAGGTTTACATCGTGCTTTGTTTCCGAAGTAGCAGAACTCGCTTCTTATTGTTTCGCTGCCTTCTCAATTATATAATGCATGTTTTCTTGAGCGCTTTTTTGAGGTCTTCCTGGTTTTCTATGTACTGCGTGATTACGTGGGAGGCGTGATGATGTCACACGAAACTCCGCCCCCACGGCGTTGAAGCTCATCTCCATTACAGTAAATGGAGAAAAACTGCTTCCAGTTATGACCATTACGCGTAGAATTTCGATATAAAACCTGTCCCACTTTTGTAAAGAAGCTGTAAGGAATCAACCTGCCAAATTTCAGCCTTCCACCCACACGGGAAGTTGGAGAATTAGTGATGAGTGAGTGAGTAAGTGAGTGAGTGAGTGAGTGAGTGAGTGAGTGAGTGAGTGAGGGCTTTGCCTTTTATTAGTATAGAGATATATATATATATATATATATATATGCCAGCAACACTCATCACAATGACAAAATAGATAAATAGAAAGATATAGATAAATAGATAGATATATACATAGATAGATAGATATATAGATAAATAGATAGATATAGATATATACACAGTGGTGTGAAAAACTATTTGCCCCCTTCCTGATTTCTTATTCTTTTGCATGTTTGTCACACAAAATGTTTCTGATCATCAAACACATTTAACCATTAGTCAAATATAACACAAGTAAACACAAAATGCAGTTTTTAAATGATGTTTTTATTATTTAGGGAAAAAAATCCAAACCTACATGGCCCTGTGTGAAAAGTAATTGCCTCCTTGTTAAAAAATAACCTAACTGTGGTGTATCACACTTGAGTTCAATTTCCGTAGCCACCTCCAGGCCTGATTACTGCCACACCTGTTTCAATCAAGAAATCACTTAAATAGGAGCTGCCTGACACAGAGAAGTAGACCAAAAGCACCTTAAAAGCTAGACATCATGCCAAGATCCAAAGAAATTCGGGAACAAATGAGAACAGAAGTAATTGAGATCTATCAGTGTGGTAAAGGTTATAAAGCCATTTCTAAAGCTTTGGGACTCCAGCAAACCACAGTGAGAGCCATTATCCACAAATGACAAAAACATGCAACAGTGGTGAACCTTCCCAGGAGTGGCCGGCCGACCAAAATTACCCCAAGAGCGCAGAGACGACTCATCAGAGAGGTCACAAAAGACCCCAGGACAACGTCTAAAGAACTGCAGGCCTCACTTGCCTCAATTAAGGTCAGCGTTCACGACTCCACCATAAGAAAGAGACTGGGCAAAAACGGCCTGCATGGCAGATTTCCAAGACGCAAACCACTGTTAAGCAAAAGAACATTAGGGCTCATCTCAATTTTGCTAAGAAACATCTCAATGATTGCCAAGACTTTTGGGAAAATACCTTGTGGACTGATGAGACAAAAGTTGAACTTTTGGAAGGCAAATGTCCCGTTACATCTGGCGTAAAAGGAACACAGCATTTCAGAAAAAGAACATCATACCAACAGTAAAATATGGTGGTGGTGTGTGATGGTCTGGGGTTGTTTGCTGCTTAAGGACCTGGAAGGCTTGCTGTGATAGATGGAACCATGAATTCTACTGTCTACCAAAAAATCCTGAAGGAGAATGTCTGGCCATCTGTTTGTCAACTCAAGCTGAAGCGATCTTGGGTGCTGCAACAGGACAATGACCCAAAATACACCAGCAAATCCACCTCTGAATGGCTGAAGAAAAACAAAATGAAGACTTTGGAGTAGCCTAGTCAAAGTCCTGACCTGAATCCAATTGAGATGCTATGGCATGACCTTAATAAGGCGGTTCATGCTAGAAAACCCTCAAATAAAGCTGAATTACAACAATTCTGCAAAGATGAGTGGGCCAAAATTCCTCCACAGCGCTTTAAAAGACTCACTGCAAGTTATCGCAAACGCTTGATTGCAGTTATTACTGCTAAGGGTGGCCCAACCAGTTATTGGGTTCAGGGGGCAATTACTTTTTCACAAGGCCATGTAGGTTTGGATTTTTTTTTCTCCCTAAATAATAAAAACCATCATTTAAAAACTGCATTTTGTGTTTACTTGTGTTATATTTGACTAATGGTTAAACGTGTTTGATGATCAGAAACATTTTGTGTGACAAACATGCAAAAGAATAAGAAATCAGGAAGGGGGCAAATAGTTTTTCACACCACTGTATATATATATATATATATATATATATATATATATATATAGGTGTATGTATATGTATAGGTGTATGTATATGTATGTGTGTGTGTATATCTATACTAATAAAAGGCAAAGCCCTCACTCACTCACTCACTCACTCACTGATTCATCACTAATTCTCCAACTTCCCGTGTATGTAGAAGGCTGAAATTTGGCAGGCTTATTCCTTACAGCTTACTTACAAAAGTTGGGCAGGTTTCATTTCGAAATTCTACGCATAAGGGTCATAACTGGAAGCTATTTTTCCCCATATAATGTAATGGAGTCTTGAGTTGGAGATGGCCGCGGGGGGCGGAGTTTCGTGTGACATCATCACGCCTCCTACGTAAGTACGTAGAGAACAAGGAAGAACTCCAGCGATGAGCACAAAACGCCATTTCACAATTGAGAAGGCAGAAAAACATTATGAAGCAAATGATGCATACAAGCATATTCATAAGTACAGCTACTGCGGAAACAAAGCACGGCGTGAACCGTAAGTTTATATTAAATTAAGTTCATAGACAGGCTGCCACTAGCGTTTGTAATTTAGTGCCTGCCCATATAAGGCCGTCCATCAGCGGCAATCCAATACAAACACTGCCGGTAAATATTCACGGTGAAGGACTGTGCTTATGCAGAGGAAGATGAGATGGTCAGGGTGGTGTTTGGCACAAACTCATTGAAACTGCGAGAGAAACTTTTAAGTGCCGGGTCTTAGCTGACATTACACGAGATGGCACCAGTACAGCTGGGAACCTTCGATGCAAGAACACCAAGCGGCTCACGTGAACTGACGCAGTGCACAGACAAAAAGCAACAGTTCCAAAGAGTGCTGAACAAAAACCGAATTACACAATTGAGAAGGCAGCAAAAAATATGAAGCGTCTTATACATACAATCATATTCATAAGTGCAGCTACTGCGGAAACAAAGCACACGGTGGAAAAAGTGAATGTCCTGCTAAAGGAAGACAGTGTAAAAAAAACCCGTGCATGCAGTTTGTCACATCACAGATAAAAGGAAGACGAGCTGTTTATTGATGCAGTAAGGAACTAATCGATGAATGAAACCTCTTATCTTTACAGCGATTGACAAACACGGAATGTAACTTGAACACATCCTACAAATACGAGCCTGATTGAAAGAAATAATGATAATCAAATCCTTGATGACAGCAACATTCAATAACACTCACAAAACAATTACTGTATATTGACAATCATGTTACGTTATTTTTAAAATGTTCCCTTTTCTTTTCATAACTTCTACTTCTCCACTGCAATACGGGTATATATATATAAATGTATATATATACCCGATCTACAATACATACTTTAGCATAGACAAGCCACACACTGTGGCAATTGTAGAGTCTTAAGCCTCTAACGCCGACATTCGAGGTTCGATTCCCGAGAGGGGGTGTACTGACTATGTACGCGTGCTACCCGATTCATTTTACCTTAGCATCTCCTTGGTTTGGGGCGTATGAAAAATATTAGGTTAGCAGAATCATGTTACGTTATTTTTAAAATTTTCCCTTTCTTAGCACAAGCACAGCTGAGAAGCTTGATGCATGTACTCCATAACGCGTTAAAAATAACGCATTTAATCACACTTTCAATTCCAAGCAAACGGAACTTTTGTCAATGCATGATTTCCTGGTACATCCATTACACTGATGCACACATCACAGCTACAAAAATGTTAGAGTCGGAATAAAGCGCGTTCCTACGACTGATCATTTCGACTACCCGAACGAAGCCTTGATAAAAGCATGGTTTTGTGCACACTGAAAAGCAAGCAAAATTAGATGCATTACAGAAAGCGGACTTTGTGGCTCTTACTGGGGATCATTGGACTTCCGTGACCGTTAGTAATTCTAAATACATCTAATTACAAAATGTTCAATGATCACACTGTTTTAGCCTAATGTACAAAATAATTTTGGCTAATGTTACTCAGAGTTTAAAGAGTAAGCTGGTCAAATTACCTTTTATGTTTCTGACTTATTTTTTAAGAAGAAAAACTGCACTTTATGGTGAAATTTTGGTTATTATTATTTAAAGACAATACTATTCTGAAAATGTACTTAAAGTACTTAAACTACCACTTTATTTTTAAGTCTGCCCAATTTTAACCAGGGATGATATTTTTGTTTCTGTTTTGAATTCAAATGCAGTTTAAAAGCTTTTTTTTCAGAAATTAAAACAGCTTCAGTTTACAATATTCATGTCCATGTCTATTATTTGATTCTGTAAGCCCACTAAAACCGTTTTAAATAAAAAAAAATTTGCGATTTGGGGCAAATTTACGTGTCGATTACATACGATTAATCAAGATTAATTCTTACCCAGCCTCTAATTAATTGGATTAATTTTTTTAATCGAGTCCCACCCCTAATATATATATATGTAGATATATATATATATATGTGTATATACAGTATATATGTAGATATGTATATGTTGTATATACAGTATGTATATATTTGTGTGTGTGTATATATACAGTATGTGTATATATATGTATATGTGTCTGTGTGTGTGTGTGTGTATATATATATATATATATATATATATATATATATATATATATATATATGCCAGCAACACTCATATCAATGACAAAACAATTACATTAACAATCATCTTACGTTATTTTTAAAATATTTGCTTTTCTTTTTCATAACTTCTTTAACACACTACTTCTCCGCTGCGAAGCGCGGGTATTCTGCTAGTATATATATATATAATATATATACTGCTCAAAAAAATTAAAGGAACACTTTTTAATCAGAGTATAGCATAAAGTCAATGAAACTTATGGGATATTAGTCTGGTCAGTTAAGTAGCAGAGGGGGTTGTTAATCAGTTTCAGCTGCTTTGGTGTTAATGAAATTAACAACAGATGCACTAGAGGGCAACAATGAGATGACCCCCAAAACAGGAATGGTTTAACAGGTGGAGGCCACTGACATTTTCCCTCCTCATCTTTTCTGACTATTTCTTCACTAGTTTTGCATTTGGCTACAGTCAGTGTCACTACTGGTAGCATGAGGCGATACCTGGACCCTACAGAGGTTGCACAGGTAGTCCAACTTCTCCAGGATGGCACATCAATACGTGTCATTGCCAGAAGGTTTGCTGTGTCACCCTGCACAGTCTCAAGGGCATGGAGGAGATTCTAGGAGACAAGCAGTTACTCTAGGAGAGCTGGAGAGGGCCATAGAAGGTCCATAACCCATCAGCAGGACCAGTATCTGCTCCTTTGGGCAAGGAGGAACAGGATGAGCACTGCCAGAGCCCTACAAAATGACCTCCAGCAGGCCACTGGTGTGAATGTCTCTGACCAAACAACCAGAAAGACTTCATGAGGGTGCCCCAAGGGCCCCATGTCCTCTAATGGGCCCTGAGCTCACTGCCCAGCAGCATGCAGCTCGATTGGCATTCGCCATAGAATACCAGAATTGGCAGATGCACCACTGGTGCCCTGTGCTTTACAAATGAGAGCAGGTTCACCCTGAGCACGTGACAGAAGTGAAAGGGTCTGGAGAAGCCATGGAGAACATTATGCTGCCTGTAACATCATTCAGCATGAGCAGTTTGGTGGTGGGTTAATGATTGTCTGGGAGGCATATCCATGGAGGGTCACACAGACCGCTACAGGCTTGACAAAGGCACCTTGGCTGCCATTAGGTATCAGGATGAACTCCTTGGACCCATTGTCAGACCCTATGCTGGTACAGTGGCTCCTGGTGCACGACAATTCCTGGCCTCATGTGGTGAGAGTATACAGGCAGTTCCTGGAGGATGAAGGAATTGATACCATTGACTGGCCACCACACTTTCCTGACCTAAATCCAATAGAACACCTCTGGGACATTATGTTTTGGTCCATCCAATGCCACCAGGTTGCACCTCAGACTGTCCAGGAGCTCAGTGATGCCCTGGTCCAGATCTGGGAGGAGATCCCCCACAACACCATCTGTCATCTCATTAGAAGCATGCACCGATGTTGTCAGGCATGTATACAAGAACACAGGGGCCATACAAACTACTGCGTACAATTTTGAGTTGCTGCAATTAAATTTTGGCAAAATGGACTAGCCTGCCACATAATTTTTTCACTCTGATTTTTGGGGCGTCTTTGAATTCAGGGCTCTTTAGGTTGATCATTTTCATTTCCATCAAACGATGTGGCATCCCTTCGTTCCTAACACATTACCCAGTCTATATCATTATAGATATCCAGGAGGATTTCTTTTTCCCATTGAGATCTGATGTGTTTTCAAAGTGTTCCTTTAATTTTTTTGAGCAGTTTATATATATAATATGCCAGCAACACTCATCACAATGACAAAACAATTACATTGTCAATCGTCAATCATGTTACGTTATTAAAATGTTTCTTTTTCTTTTTCATTACTTCTTTAACACACTACTCCACCGCGAAGCGCAGGAATTTTGCTAGTTATAATAATAATGTGCACAAAGCACGCTCCTCTCCACAATTCTCCAATAAACAATACTCCAAACTCCCAGACGCTTAGCCACCCTGCCTCCCAACTCAGCTCGTCTGTCTGGGATCTCCCACAGTCCTTTATAGTCCTCGACCCTGAAGTGTTTGAGCCCTCAGTCCATGTTATCATCCAACACTTCCGGGTCAGGTAAAAACTTCTCTTTTCTTCAGCCCGGAAGTATATCATTTCTTCCGTTCCCGTGACTTGGAAATACTTCCGGGCTATATGGGAATTACAAATCCCTGGGCCTCCCTGCAGCGACTCCAGAGGGCCCCCTTGGTATCCAGCAGGGTTGTACATTATAATTCCACGGTCCATAATTCCCTGCTAGCATTCGGGGCACCTCTATGCTGCAAGGAGGGCTCCATCTGGGGGTATTGGCCAGGATGAATGGCTGGCCATATCTCAATATATATATATATATATATATATAAACTGCTCAAAAAAATTAAAGGAACACTTTGAAAACACATCAGATCTCAATGGGAAAAAGAAATCCTCCTGGATATCTATACTGATATAGACTGGGTAATGTGTTAGGAATGAAAGGATGCCACATCGTTTGATGGAAATGAAAATGATCAACCTACAGAGCCCTGAATTCAAAGACGCCCCAAAAATCAGAGTGAAAAAATTATGTGACAGGCTAGTCCATTTTGCCAAAATTTAATTGCAGCACCTCAAAATTGTACGCAGCACTTTGTATGGCCTGTGTTCTTGTATACATGCCTGACAACATCGGTGCATGCTTCTAATGAGATGACAGATGGTGTTGTGGGGGATCTCCTCCCAGATCTGGACCAGGGCATCACTGAGCTCCTGGACAGTCTGAGGTGCAACCTGGTGGCATTGGATGGACCAAAACATAATGTCCCAGAGGTGTTCTATTGGATTTAGGTCAGGAAAGTGTGGTGGCCAGTCAATGGTATCAATTCCTTCATCCTCCAGGAACTGCCTGCATACTCTCACCACATGAGGCCAGGAATTGTCGTGCACCAGGAGCCACTGTACCAGCATAGGGTCTGACAATGGGTCCAAGGATTTCATCCTGATACCTAATGGCAGCCAAGGTGCCTTTGTCAAGCCTGTAGCGGTCTGTGTGACCCTCCATGGATATGCCTCCCCAGACAATCATTAACCCACCACCAAACTGCTCATGCTGAATGATGTTACAGGCAGCATAATGTTCTCCATGGCTTCTCCAGACCCTTTCACTTCTGTCACGTGCTCAGGATGAACCTGCTCTCATCTGTAAAAAGCACAGGGCACCAGTGGTGCATCTGCCAATTCTGGTATTCTATGGCGAATGCCAATCGAGCTGCATGCTGCTGGGCAGTGAGCTCAGGGCCGATTAGAGAACATGGGGTCCTTGGGTCACCCTCATGAAGTCTTTCTGGTTGTTTGGTCAGAGACATTCACACCAGTGGCCTGCTGGAGGTCATTTTGTAGGGCTCTGGCAGTGCTCATCCTGTTCCTCCTTGCCCAGATACTGGTCCTGCTGATGGGTTATGGACCTTCTATGGCCCTCTCCAGCTCTCCTAGAGTAACTGCTTGTCTCCTAGAATCTCCTCCATGCCCTTGAGACTGTGCAGGGTGACACAGCACACCTTCTGGCAATGACACGTATTGATGTGCCATCCTGGAGAAGTTGGGCTACCTGTGCAACCTCTGTAGGGTCCAGGTATCGCCTCATGCTACCAGTAGTGACACTGACTGTAGCCAAATGCAAAACTAGTGAAGAAACAGTCAGAAAAGATGAGGAGGGAAAAATGTCAGTGGCCTCCACCTGTTAAACCATTCCTGTTTTGGGGGTCATCTCATTGTTGCCCCTCTAGTGCATCTGTTGTTAATTTCATTAACACCAAAGCAGCTGAAACTGATTAACAACCCCCTCTGCTACTTAACTGACCAGATTAATATCCCATAAGTTTCATTGACTTTATGCTATACTCTGATTAATTAGTGTTTCTTTAATTCTTTTGAGCAGTATATATATATATATATATATACATATATATATATATATATACACATACACATATATACATACACATATATATATATATATATATATATATATATATATATATATATATATATATATATATATATATATATATATATATATATATATATATATATATATATATATATATATATATATATATATATATATATATATATATATATATTGTGGAAGTTGACCCGGACACAGACAGGCAGACATGTTGTTAAATACCACCACAGGTTTATTTACACAATTATTTACAATTAGTTGGTCACTCAGACCCAGTTCAGTTAGTGCCAATTAATTAGAGGCTGTGTAAGAATTAATCTTGATTAATCGTATGTAATCGCACACGTAAATTTGCCCCAAATTGCAAATGTTTTTTTTTTTAATTTAAAAGGGTTTTAGTGGGCGACAGAATCAAATAATAGACATGGACATGAATATTGTAAACTGAAGCTGTTTTAATTTCTGAAAAAAAAGCTTTAAACTGCATTTGAATTCAAAACAGAAACAAAAATATCATCCCTGGTTAAAATTGGGCAGACTTAAAAATAAAGTGGTAGTTTAAGTACTTTAAGTACATTTTCAGAATAGTATTGTCTTTAAATAATAATAACCAAAATTTCAACATAAAGTGCAGTTTTGCTTCTTAAAAAAATAAGTAAGAAACATAAAAGGTAATTTGACCAGCTTACTCTTTAAACTCTGAGTAACATTAGCCAAAATTATTTTGTACATTAGGCTAAAACAGTGTGATCATTGAACATTTTGTAATTAGATGTAATTAGAATTACTAACGGTCACGGAAGTCCAATGATCCCCAGTAAGAGCCACAAAGTCCGCTTTCTGTAATGCATCTAATTTTGCTTGCTTTTCAGTGTGCACAAAACCATGCTTTTATCAAGGCTTCGCTCGGGTAGTCGAAATGATCAGTCGTAGGAACGCGCTTTATTCCGACTCTAACATTTTTGTAGCTGTGATGTGTGCATCAGTGTAATGGATGTACCAGGAAATCATGCATTGACAAAAGTTCCTGTTTGTTTGGAATTGAAAGTGTGATTAAATGCGTTATTTTTTAACGCGTTATGGAGTACATGCATCGAAGCTTCTCAGCTGTGCTTGTGCTAAGAAAGGGAAACATTTTAAAAATAACGTAACATGATTCTGCGTTAACCTAATATTTTTCATACGTCCCAAACCAAGGAGATGCGAAGGTAAAATGAATCGGGTAGCACGCGTACATACTCAGTGCATCCCTCTCGGAATCGAACCTCGAATGTCGGCGTTAGAGGCTTAAGACTCTACAATTAGCCACAGCGTGTGGCTTGTCTATGCGAGACTATGTACATTTATATATATATATACCCGCATATTGCAGTGGAGAAGTAGAAGTTATGAAAAAGAAAAGGGAACATTTTAAAAATAACGTAACATGATTGTCAATATACAGTAATTGTTTTGTGAGTGTTATTGAATGTTGCTGTCATCAAGGATTTGATTATCATTATTTGTTTCAATCAGGTCGTATTTGTATATGTTGTGTTCAAGTTACATTCCGTGTTTGTCAATCGTTGTAAAGATAAGAGGTTTCATTCATCGATTAGTTTCTTACTGCATCAATAAACAGCTCGTCTTCCTCTTTATCTGAGATGTGACAAACTGCATGCACGGGTTTTTTTTTTCCTTTAGCAGGACATTCACTTTTTCCACCGTGTGCTTTGTTTCCGCAGTAGCTGCACTTATGAATATGATTGTATGTATCAGACCCTTTATATTTTTTTGCTGCCTTCTCAATTGTGTAATTCAGTTTTTGTTCAGCACTCTTTGGAACTGTTGCTTTTTGTCTGTGCACTGCGTCAGTTCACGTGAGCCACTTGGTGTTCTTGCATCGAAGGTTCCCAGCTGTGCTGGTGCCATCTCGTGTAATGTCAGCTAAGACCCGCACTTAAAAGTTTCTCTCGCAGTTTCAATGAGTTTGTGCCAAACACCACCCTGACCATCTCATCTTCCTCTGCATAAGCACAGTCCTTCACCCGTGAATATTTACCGGCAGTGTTTGTATTGGATTGCCGCTGATGGACGGCCTTATATGGGCAGGCACTAAATTACAAACGCTAGTGGCAGCCTGTCTATGAACTTAATTTAATATAAACTTACGGTTCACGCCGTGCTTTGTTTCCGCAGTAGCTGTACTTATGAATATGCTTGTATGCATCATTTGCTTCATAATGTTTTTCTGCCTTCTCAATTGTGAAATGGCGTTTTGTGCTCATCGCTGTTTGGAGTTCTTCCTTGTTCTCTACGTACTTACGTAGGAGGCGTGATGATGTCACACAAAACTCCGCCCCCCACGGCCATCTCCAACTCAACTCCATTACATTATATGGAGAAAAATAGCTTCCAGTTATGACCCTTACGCGTAGAATTTCGAAATGAAACCTGCCCAACTTTTGTAAGTAAGCTGTAAGGAATAAGCCTGCCAAATTTCAGCCTTCTACCTACACGGGAAGTTGGAGAATTAGTGATGAGTGAGTGAGTGAGTGAGTGAGGGCTTTGCCTTTTATTAGTATAGATATACATATTAACATATATATACACACACACACATATACACACATACATATCTAATCTACTGTACTTATGTAAGTATCACTGGCCCTGTACCTTTACAAAAGTGTCTGTACAAGACAGGTGAGGTCTTCAATTAGTCACTTTATCTTCTTAAGGCACTAAATGGTACGTACAGTCTTTTGAAAAAGTAAGTATACCCCATGGAAATGCTTGACGTTTTCTACATATTTGAACATGCAAACAGTGGATCTTCATGCAAACTGTACCTAATGATAAAGGTGATATACTTGAATAAAACACAAGAAAAATGTACCTTTTAAGTTATTTATTTAACAGAAATATCTGTAGATGTAATTATGTACTGTGGATCTGCTGGGGAAAAAAGTAAGCACACCCTTGATATCAGAACTTGATATTGCCCCTATTAGTAAGGATGACTTCTTGTAGGCATTTTGCATAACTGCTCAACTGTTTTTATGACATCAACTCAATGAAATTTTTGACCACTTCACCTGCAAAATTCCTTCAGTTGTAAGATGTTAGCGGGTTTTCTTCCAGGTACTGCCCGTTTCAAATGCTCCCACAACTTTTCAATGGGATTCAAATCAGGGCTTTCCCTAGGCCAGTCCATAACCATCAATTTCTTCTTTTTGGAGCAATTCCTTAGTGGATTTGTTAGTGTGCTTCAGATCATTATGGTACTGAAGGGTCCATTGGCGTTTTAAATTCAACTTTCGAATAGAAGGCCTAACAATCTACTGAAGCATACTTTGAGGCAGAATTCACAGTTGACTTGATGAAGTTGCCCAGGCCCTGAGTCAGCAAAGTAACCCCAAACAATAACATTTCACAAACATACTTCACAGATGGCTTGAGGTTCTTCTCCAAAACTGGTGTCTTTGGTTTATATTTATTCAACTTCGGAATATATATTTTATAAACATCTAACTGCTTCAAAGTTACTTTGTCATTAACAGTCCAGACAAGTTAAATCTATTAAACTGTACAAATATTGTAGCTTGTAATTTTTTAAATGTTGCGCAATTGCTTTTATTGACTTGTTTTACCAAAAAGGAATATTATAAATGTAACATACATTTTCAGTAATATTGCTGTCGTTTTGCCTTTTCTGTGATGCCAAATTTAACAATTTAAATTTTGTAATGTATGATTTTTAGAACAAACCTAATTTGTTTTGAGACATGTACTGCATAATGTTTAATTATGTTTTTTTAGGAAAATATAATTACAATCCAAAACCTGGAAAAGAAAGGACAGGTACAGTAAATTAATACTTTATTTTATTGATGAATTTTTCCTCTCTAGAAGACCAATTGGTATTTATAAAATAAATTACCATTGCAAACATAACCAAATTTTATATGATATGTTCAATCTGATGATTAAAAGCTTCAGCAATTTAAAAAGATGTACTGTAGTTTAGAAAATTTGGCTGCCACTGGTATTACCAGAAATAGGAACTGGGATAGTCTTGCCGTCATGATGGGCATGAACCTTCTGCATATGATTAATCAATTGATTGATTCTGCACTGGGAAATATGAGGTGAAAAATTTGGCTCCAGAGGAGTGTGCCTTCACCTAACGACGGAAGGTTGTCTCTTTTGTTGGTCACTCATTGCATGAAAAATTAGTTATTTTTCTTCTAGCCTATTTTGCAACCAAAGTTAATTTCCTAAACCAGGTCTCCCTATGTCAAAATTTCAGAGTTCAAACCACAATACTCATGTAGAGTATGAGAGCCAGCACGGTTATTTTACTAATCACCAGTAATAAAACAGATATAGCAGATAAAACAGAATGTTATGAATTAAGAACAATTGTTACCTTCCTCTATTCCATGTTAAGTAATGTTCATGCATTCTATAGTACTATCTATATATATAATTCACTAAGGCAAGACAACCATGGAAAGCACGCCGGAAGTGGCGTGGATTCACTGAGCCACCGACAAGTAAGACACCTATGGCGCACGCAGGAAGGAGCCACGCCCACCAACTCCTGGCACCTCCGAGCCACATTGACTGTTCATAGAGGAATGTTTCTCGCGGAGGTGAATCGCCATATGCAGCGTGTAAAAGGATTTGCAAGGGGTATCCCATGGTATCCTTAAAATAATCCTTTACGACTGAGGTTAAAACACAGTGAAGTAAGCAGTCTTTAAAAACTGAATTTACGGTTATGACGCACGACCGCGTGCACCATAGCAAACTGTTTTACACGCTACATACAGCAATTCGCATCCGCGACAAACATGCGTCTTCTTAGATGCTCCTGCAGGAACACGGAAATTCTACGTGAGTCACACGTACATCTGGACTATGCAAAGATGACAACGACTCAAGTGACGAGTTGGACCTAGGCACATGAGGGATGGCAGTCCACCAGTTTTCAGTCACGGACGATTATGTGTTGGTTCGTTCCGTGCATTGTTATAATGTTGCTTTTCTTGCTGATTTATTACATTACCGATTTTTCAAATGTTAATTTTCTCCCTGTGCCTAAAAATCATTAAAAAACCGGCCTGATTATGTGGCGTATTGTACGTCGCGGGTTGGCTATTAGTAATAATATGTTTCCATAGGCAATTGACATCCTTTGCGAGTAGTTAACACTAGAATTACCAGAGCCTACGAAAAAACTCATAAATCCGTCCCACCTTAAATCGCTTCTTAAAATCGTTCACAGCTCTCCGCCAGCGTCTTTTGTCATCTAAATGTGCTGATAAAAATCAGGCTGCAAGCAGCCGGCTATTCCATCCCCCCACCGACTTAGAACGTGCACAGACTTTTCCCAGCTCATGCCTTGATTGATTTTCTGGTAGTGAAGTGGAGTTTTAGAGAGGAAATAATAGATCGTTGTTTGGAACACACGCATTTCATGTCTGTTCCGTTTCTACAGTAATCTGTGTAAACACATTGTTAAAACAGAAACGTTTTTTATATTCTAGTAGTAGATGACAAAATGTAGGCATAAACTATATAATGTATGAAGCCTGAAGTCCAAATATCAAAGAAACATTTTCACAAAAATAACACAACAATTGCGCTTTTATTCAAAAATATAACTGCAGAAACAAAAAGCCGCCTTAACATGCGACTTTGACAATTGAATATTATGACTTCCTCTGTGGCGCAATTGACTCAACTGCCAACTGGGATCCAAAAGGTCGCGAGTTCGATCCTACACCTCTTCGTTTTGAGAAGTAAACTGCTCTTAATCTTACTATTTTGGAATAAAAACATGCATTTGATTTCAGTCTGTAGCAGCCAGTGTAATTTATGATACTTGTAAAGGTTAGCTTTGGTTTTTTTTAAGTCAGTTTTATTATCTCAGCCGCGTTCATGAGCCCAAATACACCCCACCCCCGCATCTGATACTGCTGTTTTCACATAGACGCGCTGTAACAGAGGAAAACTCGGCTCCTTTCTACATCGGAGCAAGAATGCACATACCATTGCTTGCATACTAAAGTGTCAGCAGGCACTTTTCATGGCATTACACACAGTTTTGAGCATGCCCTCTGCACAGTACTTGTGACTTTAGGCTTTAGGAAGTAAGTAAATAAATAAAGGTAAATCGTGTCATAAAATGATTTCTTCAAAACGTCGAATGTTATTTGGCACGGACATGTCTGCATGCACTTTTTGTGGCATTACACATGTATTTTTTGAGCATGTCTGTGCCAAATAATTAACGCTGTTCGTTTTCAAATAATATTGCATTTCTCTCTATGCTCTGGTTTCTATTACACGCCTGAAAGAAAGAGACAATATATGTGAAAACATCATTGCACAAATGTAATATTATTTGAAAACAAACCGCGTCCTATCAGCTGTAAAAGTATGGCATTTCTAAATGTTTGCTTTTTTTCAGTCTGATTCTCTCAGTCAAACTGTATATTTGTCTCTTATTCAGTGCACACAAGAACAAAGGTAGCCAGATGCCGTATGCTACAACATGCTGGCGGTGATCAACGCACATTTTAAAAAAGAGACAAATATATGTGACGTTTTGAAGAATTCATTTTATGACACGATTTACCTTTATTCATTTATTTACTTCCTAAAGCCTAAAGTCACAAGTAGTGTGCAGAGGGCATGTGCAAAACTGTGTGTAATGCCACGAAAAGTGCCTGCTGACACTTTAGTATGCAAGCAATGGTATGTGCATTCTTGCTCTAATGTAGAAGGGAGCTGAGTTTACCTCTGTTACAGCGCATCTATGTAAAAACAGCAGTATCAGATGCGGGGGTGGGGTGTATTTGGGCTCGTGAACGTGGCCGAGATAATAAAACTGACTAAAAAAAAAAAAAGCTAACCTTTACAAGTATCATAAATTACACTGGCTGTTACAGACTGAAATCAAATGTATGTTTTTATTCCAAAATAGTAAGACTAAGAGCAGTTTACTTTTTAAAACGGAGGGGCGCAGGATCGAACTAGAGACCTTTTGGTTCCTAGTCGGCAGTTGAGTCAATTTTGCCACGGAGGAAATCATAATAATCAATTGTCAAAGTCGCATGTTAAGGCGGCTTTTTGTTTCTGCAATTATATTTTTGAATAAAAGCGCAATTGTGTTAGATTTGTACCTTCTGTGAAAATATTTCTTTTGATATTTGGACTTCAGGCTTCATACATTATATAGTTTATGCCTACATTTTGTCATCTTCTACTAGAATATAAAAAACGTTTCTGTTTTAACAATGTGTTTACACAGATTACTGTAGAAACGGAACAGACATGAAATCCGTGTCCTCTCCGCTCCCGACTCTCGCCCTTAATGAAGGGAGGCGGCCCCTTTTATCTGCACCTAAGTGAGCTCCAGGTGCTCCCCGGCAATCTTCCGCTGACACGCCCCAGTGTGGCGGAAGTTCCGGCTGTTCTCCTGGAAGCTATCAAGAGTTACTGTTTGTGCTACAAATATGGACGAAAGACATATAATTACCTGCCAAAAGAAAAGAGAGGCACTGAAATCTGCAAACTAACCTACCAAACCTTTTCGAGCAATGAAGCACTCAACACAGCTCTGTGCACAAAACACTTCTACTATAACATGGTCAGAGGAAACCAGCTTTCTGAGAGCAGTAACACATTCAACAATGAAACGTTGTAATGGTTGTTATTTGTATTTGATGTCAGTTGGGGCTGAGCCAATGGTTGGCGATAATGTCCATGTAAAATAGATATTGTTGATTGGCTCCAATCATTGCAGAATTTTGCTCCAAACTGTGCTTTATATTGTTAGTTTTCAAGTTTATTGTTATGTGTACAGTACATAGCACAATGAAATTCTTACTTCCATGTTTCTTCAGAACAGTATATATAAAAGTATATACAATATACAAAATAATATTTACAAGTATATACATAAACGCACACACTGTTTGCTTTTTTAAAATATTTATTCTTGTTATTGACTGTCCCCGAATCTACGTATGTAAGTATCACTGGCCCTGTACCTTTACAAAAGTGTCTGTACAAGACAGGTGCGGTCTTCAATTAGTCACTTTATCTTCCTAAGGCACTAAATGGTACGTACAGTCTTTTGAAAAAGTAAGTATACCCCATGGAAACTCTTGACGTTTTCTACATATTTGAACATGCAAACAGTGATCTTCATGCAAACTGTACCTACCGATAAAGATAATATACTTGAATAAAACACAAGAAAAATTTACCTTTTAAGTTATTTATTTAACAGAAATATCTGTAGATGTCATCATCTACTGTGGATTTGCTGGGGAAAAAAGTAAGCACACCCTTGATTTCAGAACTTGATAGTGCCCCTATTAGTAGGGATGACTTCTTGTAGGCATTTTGCATAACTGCTCAACTGTTTTTATGACATCAACTCAGTGAAAATTTTGACCACTTCACATGCAAAATTCCTTCAGTTGTACAGATGTTAGCGGGGTTTCATCCAGGTACTGCCTGTTTCAAATGCTCCCACAACTTTTCAATGGCATTCAGATCAGGGCTTTCCCTAGTCCAGTCCATAACCATCAATTTCTTCTTTTTGGAGCCATTCCTTAGTGGATTTCCTAGTGTGCTTCAGATTATTATTGTACTGAAGGTTCCATTGGCATTTAAAATTCAACTTTCGAATAGAAGGCCTCACAATCTACTGAAGCATACTTTGATATGAGGTAGAATTCACAGTTGACTTGATGAAGTTGCCCAGGCCCTGAGTCAGCAAAGAAACCCCAAACAATAACATTTCACAAACATACTTCACAGATGGCTTAAGGTTCTTCTCCAAAACCGGTGTCTTCGGTTTATACTTATTCATCTTCAGAAAGTATATTTTATAAACATCTAACTGCTTCAAAGTTACTTTGTCATTAACAGTCCAGACAAATTAAATCTATTAAACTGTACACATATTGTAGCTTGTAATTTTTAAATGTTGTGCAATTGCTTTTATTGACTTGTTTTACCAAAAAGGAATATTATAAATCTAACATAAATTTTTAGTAATATTGTTGTCATTTTGCATTTTCTGTGATGCCAAATTTAGCAATTTAAATTTTGTAATGTATGATTTTTAGAACAAACCTAATTTGTTTTGAGACATGTACTGTATAATGTTTAATTATGTTTTCTTAGGAAGTAATCATTAAGATCCAAAACATGAAAACGAAATTGCAGGTACAGTAAATTAATACTTTATTTTATTGATGCATTTTTCCTCTTTAGAAGACCATTTGGTATTTATAAAATAAATTACTATTGCAAATATAACCAAATTTTATATGATTTGTTCAATCTGATGATTAAAAGCTTCAGCAATTTAAAAAGATGTAGTTCAGAACATTTGGCTGCCAGGGGTACTACCAGAAATAGGAACTGGGATACTCTTGCCCTCATGATGGGCATTAATCTTCTGCATATGATTAATTGATTGATTGATTCTGCACTGGGAAATATGAGGTGAAAATTTTGGCTCTAGAGGAGTGTGCCCTCACCTAACGATGGAAGGTTGTCTCTTTTGTTGGTCACTCATTGCATGAAAAATTTGTTATTTGTCTTCTAGCCTACTTTACAACTGTAGTCAACTTCCTAAACCAGGTCACTCTATATCAAAATTTCAGAGTTCAAACCACAATACCCACGTAGTGTATGAGAGCCAGCACAGTTATTTTACTAATCACCACTAATATAACAGATATAGCAGATAATACAGAATGTTATGAATAAAGAACAATTGTTACCTTCCTCTATTCGATGCAAAGTAATGTTCATGCATTATTTAGTACTATTAGTAATAATATGTTTCCATAGGCAATTGACATCCTTTGCGAGTAGTTAATTATACAATGAAGTTTTTCCAGATAGTTGCCTATGCTTCTGTTTAAACACATTTGGAATACTAAGTTAAAAGGCTGCAGGAGTAATTACCAGGGGCTTCATGTATAGAAATGTGCGTAGAATTCACATTAAAACATGGCGTACGGACAAAAACAGAAACATGCATATGCACAAAAAATTCCAGATGAATAAAACTGTGTGTTTGCCAAGTTCTACACACTGCCCCTTTATAAATCCCAACAAACGTAAAATTTAACACACATGCCTTATAGCCCTACCCCAACTCCTCCCAGAATTTTACATATCTGAATATGGAAATCAATATAAATATCCCCTTACATTCAGTATTTTGTTAAAACTCAACGGCAAATGCACATGTAAACAAGGAGATTTTCAGCAAATGCCTGAGTGGAGGTCATACTCAGTGAAGCTGAGGTGAGGAAAAACGTACTTTTTGGTGGTTTAGGCAGTGGAATGAGCAACAAAAGGAACGTGATGGAATGGCACTCGAAAGTTCAAGTTTAGAAAGTTACACAGTGCCCGAAATAAAAAATGAAGTGGCAGGATGTCAAAGTCGACCCACCATCTGGGTGTCATATGGAAGTGTAAAAAAAAAAAACATAGTGACAATGAAGAAGAAGGAGATCGAAATGTTGACTTAAATCTGAAAATTTTCACTTTAATCTGGTGGTATATATTATCATTAAAGTAGAACATTGTAACCTTTATCTTAAAATCAATGTTTAACTCAATAGAATTTCTCAATTCTCATCGTAACTAAGGCAGAACGTTAAATGGTTTGCATTGTACTGTATGTGTGTGAATCACTATGTGCTTCTTAAATGGTCTTTCTCTTTCACACACAGGAGCGTAAAGGCACGGATCGCCACACAGAATACATTACATTTATTATATTACAGCTCTCTCCACATTTTAAAATACTAGAATTTATACTTGATATGATTTTCATAAAGAAATGCATTAAAGTACTTACTAAACATGGGGACACAGTTGGGCAGTGTTAGCGATTAGGTAGTGCCCCGTCCAAGAATTGTTCCTGCCTCCCCTGTCCAGGTATTGTTTCTGTCTCCAAACCCCATCCAGAATAATTCCTACCTCCACCCCATCAGGAATTGCTTGTGCCTCTCCCGTCCAGGGACTTGTACTGCTTCCAGCAAGATATTTTCTGGAACGCACGCGACCCTCGATGAAATAATTTATTGCAGCAGTACTGTGTCTTTCAAACGTACCAACCCCCAAATCTTGTCCTTCCATTTTTTTCTCTACACATAACCAATCGCCACAATATAAGCTCTGTATTAAATGTATGCCCAGCCGTAAGCTTAGAACACAGATTTTTCAAGACTGTTAAGGAACATTGAAAAATCTTGGTAATACATGTTGAGCTATTCCATCCATTTATCTATCCAGGGTCACGCCAGTCCCAGGAAGCATACAACACAAGGGAGGATCAATCCCTGGATAGGGCGACAGCTCATCACTACTGCTGTGCCACCGTGTCCGCACATGTTTAATTATTAACAGTACACATTATTTAAATGTAGTTAATAATTTATCTGTAAAATGTAATATACTGTAGTTACTTTAATGCATATCATGAAAAAATATCAAGTATACATCCTAGTATTCAAACAGCTCACATCTCCAAGAAGATAGCTCTTAGAAAACAAAATTGACTAGAAGCTAGTCTTCATCATCTATAAATTTGCGCTCTCTTCTGTCAAATTCCTTCATTTTCATTGTACAGTACAATGATATTCAATATTCAAATCCTCTATAAATTTATTTTCCTATAAAATAACAATAATAACAACAATGAAACATATACCATATGAAAGAATAAGTACAGTACAATAGTACAACATAAAAATATAGTGCAGGTAGTGCACATGGCTCATAAAATGGCTCAGGTTGTGTAATATTACAGTTGTAGACTTATTAGTGAGGTAATTGTAATTATAAATTGAAACTGCTCTACTGGGAGCATTTGATAGACAAAAGGTTATGCCATAAATATAGCACTTCTCTTAAGGGGTTATATATAAAGGACAAGAAATACATTTTATCATAGTGAATAATAAAATAACAGCGTCAGCTTTTAAGCTTAAGCTCAGAAGGATATAAGACTCAGACACATGCCAGGTGCACATTGAACCAGGGTTCAAATTTAACTCTTACAGTTTATACACAGAGTTATGTAATGTCATTCAAAACTTCAATATATGATAAATACCTAGAGACAGCAGACAAGCACCTAGATCCAGGATTCCTTGACATGCCAATTATTTCCATCTTTTCAAAAGTTTTCAATGCAGAAACCCACGATTCAAGTGAGTCTGCTGATATTCTTTTCGATCATTACTCCAAAAATGGTAGCCCTCCAATTTATTATATGAAAGTAGCAGGCAAGAATGGACAGTTGTGCCAAAAATGATCATAAGTCAATCATACAAAGACTTCAGTCCAAGACAGATTTTACTAAAAATGGCAACAACTCAAAGAGAAGTTTCTAAATTTACCCAGACTAGCTCATATTGGGCTAGTGAGCACAGCTGAAGGAGAAAGGGAGTTTTCTGCCCTTAAAAAGATCAAGACTTGTTTGCAGAATCGCATGAATCAAAGAACGCTAAATAATTTTATGCTGATCTCCTTGGAGTACCCAAATACTTGGAACTTTGATTAAGTGAAAGCTGCAGGCAACTTGGCCTCTAGGAAGAAAAGAAGAAAAAATATTTAACACTAGAATTACCAGAGCCTACGAAAAAACTCGTAATTCTGTCCCACCTTAAATCGCTTCTTAAATCTTTTCACACCTCTCCACCAGTGGCCTTTGTCTTCTAAATGTGCTGATAAAGAGAAGCTCGGAGCAGCCGGCTATTCCATCCCCCCACCAATTTAGAACGTGCACGAACTTCTCTCAGCTCATGCCTTGATTGAGTATCTGGGAGTGAAGTGGAGTTTTAGAGTGGTAATAATAGATCTTTATTTGGAACACACGCATTTCATGTCTGTTCCGTTTCTACAGTAATCTGTGTAAACACATTGTTTAAACAGAAACGTCTTTTATATTCTAGTAGTAGATGACAAAATGTAGGCATAAACTATATAATGTATGAAGCCTGAAGTCCAAATGTCAAAGAAACATTTTCACAAAAATAACACAACAATTGCGCTTTTATTCAAAAATATAACTGCAGAAACAAAAAGCCGCCTTAACATGCGACATTGACAGCAGTTTATTGTTACTGCCTCCGTGGTGCAATAGAACCAGTTCCCGTTTGGGAATCAAAAGGTCACGAGTTCGATCCTGCACCCCTCTGTTTTGAGAAGTAAACTGCTCTTAGTCTTGCTATTTTAGAATAAAAGCATACATTTGATTTCGGTCTGTAACAGCCGCTGCAATTTATGATCTTTGTAATGGTTAACTTTTTTTTTATTCACTTTTCATTCCCTCAGTCGCGCTCAGAATCAATCCATACAACCCCATCTGACACGGCTGTTTTCACATAAACAACAACAACATTTATTTGTATAGCACATTTTCATACAAACAGTAGCTCAAAGTGCTTTATATAATAAAGAATAGAAAAATAAAAGACACAATAAGAAAACAAAATAAATCAACATTAATTAACATCGAATAAGAGTATGGTTCAATGGCCAGGGGGGACAGAAAAAACAAAAAAAACTCCAGACGGCTGGAGAAAAAATAACATCTGTAGGGATTCCAGACCATGAGACTGCCCAGTCCCCTCTGGGCATTCTACCTAACATAAATGAAACAGTCCTCTTTGGATTTAGGGTTCTCACGAAAGGGCTTGATGATGATGATGGTCATGTAGACTTCTGCCTTTAAATCCATCCATCGTTGTTGGAGCATCATTAAGCTTTGAGTAGGTGGAGGTGGCGCAGGCCACCACCACAAAGAAACCGGAAAAAGAAACAGAAAAGAGAGTAGGGGTCAGTACGGATTTTAGAGCCACCATGAGTAGTTATTATAAGGAAATTGAACATACAGAGTATCAGGATTAAGTTAAATTAAATTGAAGTTATAGAAAGGCCATGTTAAAGTAATATGTTTTCAGCAGTGTTTTAAACTGCTCTACTGTATTAGCCTGGCGAATTCCTATTGGCAGGCTATTCCAGATTTTAGGTGCATAGCAGCAGAAGGCCGCCTCACCACTTCTTTTAAGTTTTGTTCTTGGAATTCTAAGGAGACCTTCATTTGAGGATCAGAAAGACACGCTATAGCTCTGCAGTGTACCACGATGCATACTAAAGCCCCCCCCCCCCAAGGTTGCCGACACACAAACGCTGGCGAAGCTGCCTTCTTCGTATCTCACCGTCACTTGATTTTCTTTTTATTCAGTTTTATTGAGTGTTTCTGCCAGTCCCCGCATGTTGCTGTACTCTGTTTCTTTTGTACTCCAGGACATGCAGAGGAAAGAATAGTAAAGAGCAGTAACTTCGGCGCTGTTGTGATGTGGGATTTTGCATATAACTTGATAAATGTTTTGTATGTCTCTATTTATAATTTAGGCAAACCAAGTGGTGAGAGGTATTCGTGTTTGCACAATAACCCACACACCCATCCAAGTTTACAACTTTTCTTTGTAATTTTACGACAGGATTTGGGGGATGTGTCTTAAACCAGTTTGATGAGTATTTCTTTGCTAAAGTCTTTTCTCCCATCCCCCACACAAAGCCAGGTTAGCGTAATATATGGTCTTGGGTGGGCAGGAGATATGATGTTCTATTCTACCCATTGGTCTGAGGTATGGCTGTCTGGATTGGCCGTAGGTGTTGGATAGAAAACCTATAAATTTGCTTGCTCAACCACATTCTCTCTCTCTAACCAACATATGATGAAGAAGCATCTCTCTTGCTAACCTGTGATGATGAAGACAACACAGCCATATTGAACAGACATGTGGCTGAAAGCTGAGCACCAACAATGCCTTAACTAGAGACATTTTAAGTAACTACAAGTCTGTGTGCCACCTGAATTACACATCACCATTTTATCAGGTTGTATGGTTGCCAATATTCAAATGTACTTTGCATTTTGTTATTATTTATGAATATTATCAGTAATACATTATTTTATGTGTAACTTAACTCCTGCTTGTCTTTTTACTACATCTAATTGCCTGAGGTTATAGATATAGAAGGGAAGGTGGGGATAAGTTATATACAGTGGTAAGTTTGTGAGATTAGGCATTCTAAGGCTACATATTAATAATACAATAGGGGAAAGTAGAGCGATACATATATTTATCTCTACCAAGATAAAACAAATGGCTTAGTCCGGCAGGATTTTGGGGTAACCAAGTTTTGCACCCTGTTTGCAAATACTGTTTTGATGTATGTGTTTGTTTATGCATGTGAATTTTAGGGCACCCAGTGTACAAATGCGGTGGAAGTAAAACTTTGTTTGGTTGCTGAATGGAATATAACCAACAAAGTGTAGAGACTTCATGTGTGTCACAAGGACACCCGCATGTTTGTTAGTGCTGGTGTAGTGAGTCCCTAATTAAAGTGCTAGGGAGTGGTGAAAGATGCATGCGTCATTCATACGGCATTTAAGTGGTTAAAGTGCTAGGGAGTGATGGGACATGCATTCATCGTTCATACAGTACTTCGTTTAGGATCTTTGTGTATGTATGTGTATGTTTGCTTACAGGGGCAAAAGTAGGCCAACCCATAATGAATTTGGCAAATTGTATTAGAGTAAATTGTAGACTTAGAAATGCCTAAGTTCATTTTAAAGTCAGCCATCTTCCAGTGGAGTGGCAGAGGAAGTAGGCTAAAGCTAGGAAACCTGTAGTGCAGGTAGAGAAGCAGAAGCTGAGCTGAGTGTGCCACAAAATGGAAGGGGGCTGGAAGGATTAAAAGCAAGAAAACAGAGATCAGGTTTAAAGAAGACAGCTGCTGTTATAAGAGGTTTACTAGCTTGTATTATTGGTAATAAGGAAGATCATGATAAGGAAGAAAATAGCAAAGTGAATGAAAGTGAAAGTTATGGAATGTTGAGTGAGAGTTTTGAAAGATGTAACAGTTGATGTGATCATTGTGAAGTGTTAGCATGTAGAACACCCGCTGCTAAAGTAGAAAGCAGTGAAAGAAGTGGAAAAAGAAATGTAAACCCCCATGGTGAAAGTTAGGGCAATAGTAACCAGATCGGACTGGAACCCTAAAACATGGGTGGGTGACTTACATGAGACAGATGTGTGCTCAGATAAAGAGTGAGAATGTGAGTGTGAGAAAAAGGAGAGAGATGAAAGGAAGGGAAAACAGCAAGGGTGTTTTCTTCCTTTATTCTCCACTGCACCACAATCGCCAAGTAATTCTGAGTCCTGTCCAGTATTTAAAGAACATGCTACACTGATAGATATTTCACCACTGTTAGGAAAGGTAACCAGTGCTGCATGAAATTTGATTTAGGACAAAGAGATCAGATAGAAGGCAGAGAGCTGGTGAGTGTGAATGGCAATTGTTGACTAGAGGGCATGAACTGGATATTGGCTTAAGGATACTGAGTAAAGAAAGTGTGGAATTTAAACAAGAACAATGGAAATGAAAGGAATTCAAGTGCTTGTGTGTGAAAGGTCTGAAAGTGCTAGTGCAAGAATGACTGAGTTGGAAAAAAGTGCACCAGTTTAGGAGTTGGTTTGAATGAAACAGGACAAGCCAAAGAACAAAGGATTGGGGATGGTGCAGCAGGAAGTTTTACAAGCTCAGGCAGGAAGTCAGGAATGCACAGGGGTGTGAGGGTCCTAACAGCTGTGCTAGGGCCAGCAGTAATTCAAAACCTGACTGACCAGTTGTTTAAAAAGACAGCCTATGAATCTCCATGCAATAAAATGGAGAAAAGTGAGCTGGTCTTTAGTAAAGAACACAGGTCAGTTTTAGCAGAAATGCTGGATTTAGAACTTGGATTCTGGAGAGGTTTCAGCCCACACTTTCAGGTAGCAGTTACCATACAATAAAAAGAAGACACACAGGCAATGAAAAAATAGAAGGGTAGCGCAGGAAGACAGGAAAGGAAAACAGTTATTTCTGTTTCAATTTTCTGGCCTTTGCAATAGTGCTACTTCTATTGTAAGGTTTTATGGACTTTGGTTTGGTGCAGGTAATAAATAGTGAAGGCAATTAGCAGAGTAAAATCCATGCAGGAGATCGGGTTACCATTGGCACATTGGAGTGGCGTGGCACTAGTGCCAAGCTGTTCCAATGAATGCCTGGAAGCAAAGTTTGAGTTTTGGCACCAGGTCGACAAGTATGAAAATGAGATGGACAGAACCTGCTTTGTCACCTTCCATTTTGCAGACCTGCCTACATAGCAGAATGAAGAAAAACGACACAAAGACTAAAGACAAAGACATGAAAAAGAACTGAAGGGACAGCAAGAAAAGACACTTACTGGGGTTTAAGTGAGTAACAAGTCCACAAGTCATGCAATAATAGGACTAGTCACAATAGCTATAGTTTAAAAGGAAAGGTTTGTTCATTACTGCAGCAAATTTATATTCCAAGGGGTGGAAACTGAACAAACCAGTTAGGAATGCCAAAATAAGGGGATTAATTTTGTGCTCATAAAGTATACATTCTGGGTATTAATTAATTAAGTGGGATAATTAATAAAAGGTATACTGAGCAAATTGGTGAACTTTTCAGGAAAGCAGGTGCAGCTGGTACATTTGCAAGTCATATGGGTTCCGATGTTTAGGTATAGTCTAATTGGGAAAATACGGAAGCCCTGCTGAGATTGTCGGCTGTGGTACAGGCACAGGACCAGTGGGCCAATTCTGAATCGAGGTGTTTAGCACAATGAGTATGCATATGGTGAGCAAACAACTCTAGGGGTGGCCTACGGGGAATGATGAGAGTTGCATAGCTTGATGTCTCATGGTGGTGATGCCAGCCTATACTGGTAAAGGCTGATGGCAGTCAAGAGTTGCACCATGGGTAGGAAAGCACAAGAGGCAACTAAGTCAACCCCAAATGTGTGCAGAGGGGCCACAAATGTTGGTTTGTGAACAGTTTATGCAGTGGCACATGTGCTGTCACTTAGGCAGAAGTGGTTGTACTGGCACCTGTGGCATGTTACCTTTCAAATTTTGATGTTAATTGTACAGCTGCATATGCTTAAACAGATAGTTTGGGACAGGGGTCTAATTAGCAGTTAGACAGAGAACAAGTACAGATTAAAAATTCACACAATAGACTAAATTGTAGTGGGCTAGTTTAGTGGAAGGTGTGGACTTGTCTCATTTTGAACCACCAGATCTGATGACATATGAAGACTGCAGAAAGAAACAGTTGAAGCAAGCCGGAGCAGATACAAGTCATCAGGAGCACTTCCAAGTTCTTCAGATTGTCTTTGAAATAAAGAAGATTTGTAATGGACAAATGGTCACGGACAACTTTTAAAACTGGGAGAGCAAATACTGCCAATCAAATGCACAAATTTTAAATTGTTTAAAGACATTGTTTATAAAGACATTGTACAAAACATTCATCGGGGTGGAGTGTTGTGATGTGGGATTTTGCATATAACTTGATAAATGTTTTGTATGTCTTTATTTATAATTTAGGCAAAACAAGTCGTGAGAGGTATTCGTGTTTGCAAGACCACGACCCCCTGTTTACAACTTTTCTTTGTAATTTTACGACAGGATTTGGGGGAGGTGTCTTAAACCAGTTTGATGAGTATTTCTTTGCTAAAATCTTTTCTTCCATCCCCCACACAAAGCCGGGTTAGCGTAATATATGGTCTTGGGGGGGCAGGAGATATGATGTTCTATTCCACCCATTGGTCTGAGGTATGGCTGTCTGGATTGGCCGTAGGTGTTGGATAGAAAACCTATAAATTTGCTTGCTCAACCACATTCTCTCTCTCTAACCAACATTTGATGAAGAAGCATCTCTCTTGCTAACCTGTGATGATGAAGACAACACAGCCATATTGAACAGACATGTGGCTGAAAGCTGAGCACCAACAATACCTTAACTAGAGACATTTTAAGTAACTACAAGTCTGTGTGCCACCTAAATTACACATCACCATTTTATCAGGTTGTATGGCTGCCAATATTCAAATGTACTTTGCATTTTATTATTATTTATGAATATTATCAGTAATACGTTAACTTCACTCCTGCTTGTCTTTTTACTACATCTAATTGCCTGAGGTTATAGATATGGAAGGGAAGGTGGGGATAAGTTATATACAGTGGTAAGTTTGTGAGATTAGGCATTCTAAGGCTACATATTAATAATACAATAGGGGAAAGTAGAGCAATACATATATTACTCTACCATGATAAAACAGGCACTATATGCAATAATCAGACACTCCCCATCTGCCCGTTGTTTTGTTATACTTTTACACCAACATATGTTCCTGTGTTTGAGCATGCTCAAAAAATACACGTGTAATGCCACGAAAAGTAACTAATGCAATATTATTTGAAAACGAACAGCGTCAGATCGGGTGTGAATTTATACAGGAACTGGAAATTCTCTGATGTGGGACCTTCCCTCAGGGAAGAAAGTACAGTGTCAGGTGCTCATTCAGTGTAATAGGAACCATTGCAAAGAGAGGTGTGTGCACTGCAACAAGTACACGTGTCGTAAATGTAGGAAGGACGGTCCTTGGGTGTGTGGGAACTGTTAATATTTGAATGTGATGATTTTATATAGCACGGAATGAAAATCAGCACATCTTAGCATTGCACCATGCAAGCTGTCATATCAATCGCCTACTGTAACTTGCTTTCTTTTTTCTTCGGTTATACAGGTAGTCTTGAATAAAAGTGCACTTGTTTTGTTTGCGAAATGAAGTGTCTGCGTGCACTTTTCGTGGCATTACACATGTATTTTTTGAGCATGCTCAAACACAGGAACATATGTTGGTCTAAAAGTATAACAAAACAATGGGCAGATGGGGAGTGTCTGATTATTGCATATAGTGCCGAAGTTACTGCTCTTTACCATTCTTTCCTCTGCATGTCGTGGAGTACAAAAGAAACAGCGTACAGCAACATGCGGGGACTGGCAGGATCACTCAATAAAACTGAATAAAAAGAAAATCAAGTGACGGTGAGATACGAAGAAGTCAGCTTCGCCAGCATTTGTGTGTCAGCAACCTTGGGGGGGGCTTTAGTATGCATCGTGGTACACTGCAGAGCTATAGCGCGTCTTTATGTGAAAACAGCCGTGTCAGATGGGGTTGTATGGATTGATTCTGAACGCGACTGAAGGAATGAAAAGTGAATTAAAAAAAAAAAAAAAAGCTAACCTTCACAAGGATCATAAATTGCAGTGGCTGTTACAGACCTAAATCAAATGTATGCTTTTATTCTAAAATAGTAAGACTAAGAGCAGTTTACTTCTCAAAACGGAATGATGCAGGATTGAACTCGCGACCTTTTGATTCCCAAACGGGAACTGGTTCTATTGAACCACGGAAGCAGTTACAATAAACGGCTGTCAATGTCGCATGTTAAGGCGGCTTTTTGTTTCTGCAGTTATATTTTTGAATAAAAGCGCAATTGTTGTGTTATTTTTGTGAAAATGTTTCTTTGATATTTGGACTTCAGGCTTCATACATTATATAGTTTATGCCTACATTTTGTCATCTACTACTAGAATATAAAAAAACGTTTCTGTTTTAACAATGTGTTTACACAGATCACTGTAGAAACGGAACAGACATGAAATGAGTGTGTTCCAAATAACGATCTATTATTTCCACTCTAAAACTCCACTTCACTCCCAGATACTCAATCAAGGCATGATCTGGGAGAAGTTCGTGCACGTTCTAAATTGGTGGGGGGATGGAATAGACGGCTGCTTCTAGCTTCTCTTTATCAGCACATTTAGAAGACAAAGGACGCTGGTGGAGAGGTGTGAAAGGATTTAAGAAGCGATTTAAGGTGTGACGGAATTACAAGTTTTTTTGTAGGCTCTGGTAATTCTAGTGTTAACTGAAGACACATTCTGCATATGCAAGTTGTCTTTGAAGAATATTTTATTATTTCTTTTCTTTAGGTTTCCCGTACTTTTTTTTCATTATTTTCAGTTTTCTTCCCGACAGCGGCAATACTTGGGCCTCTTGGTTTATGTCATAACAATTGTTATTTAAAATTTATTTTAGGGTTGCAGTATCCTGAATTGCAAACTTCTTAAATTTAATAAAAATATTGTGGCACAAGTGTCAAACCTTAAAAAAGAAAGTCATAATAAGCATTTGAAAATAATTAATAATAATTAACTAATAAAAATAATGCACATTTAATTTTCTCCACCACCAAATTTCCCTGTCCCACCCCACCCAACTACTTTTTCATGCCACCCGGCTGGAATAAAATTCTGGGGAGAACACTGTCATAGTAGAGTCTGGATGAGAAGGATGAATGTCGCAGGCGGCTTGTGATCTAGCACTCATAGCTGTTCATTATATATTTTTCCGATGATCAGATGGAAATAGCCGCACGTTGTTGACGCCCTCTTCTGACGTCGCTCTGTTCTCTTCTCCTGATGTCTTCATCTCTTCTTCAGACGAGGCATATTTAATATAAAATTCTATCACGATTTCACAACACATAATTGTTGCATGCACCTGATTGGCTGGCTGTCAATATGATGGATAAATTTTTCTCAAACTCTTTAATCTATCTTTCCCCAAATAATAAAGTTGTTGTTTGATGTTGTATGAGGTATCGGCATATCTTCCTTTCCAAGATTGTAAACCAAATTGCTTTCCCAGATGTCCATCCAAAAAGTAATCAATAGCCTGAGGTATCAGCAAATCTTCCTTTCCCAGGGTGTAAAACCAATTTAGCACTATGTTGTGAACAGCTGTTATAAAAGTGAGGTATAAGGGAGGAAGATATGCTTTTGATATTATAATACCTATACAAGTGTCCTGCATCTGAATTCATCTTGTTGGGAGTGAGCAAAATTTAACAAAAATCGAGAATAATTTGTAGATTTTATACACCATAACAGAAGCTAAGTATTGTTATTGTTTATTATACCCTGTACTATGTAAGTCAGTGGCAACTGAAGTAATATTTGGTAATAATATAGTTACAGGATGTTGTTCTTTAGATATAGAGTACAGTTAATAAATAAATTCCACTATTACAGTCTTCAGTCTAGGATTTGAACCCAGAATATTGAAACTGTGAGGCACTAACCCTCCGCCTGCCTTTATACTATTTTGTTTATGTAAATATCCAAAGGTTTAATTAAACTCAGAAATCTCATAATAGAAGCTACTTTCTTCCGTGAAGACAGGGAGAAATCGGAAGCTACTGCAACAAAGCAGAGGATGAAAAGCCGGAGAGCGCATGTAAAACATTTAATGTATAAAATTAAAGTTAACAGCTTGTTTTACTCTTGTAATTTTAACAAAGTTTGACCTGGATTTATTTGAAATATTTTGCAATTTATTCCATATTTATATTGGTTATTAATTCTAATACATTTAATTAGATCATCTTAACTGAAAAAAAATTACTTTGAAAAATCCACTTATTCATTTTGTTAATGAGTTTTAAAAGAACAGAGTTTGCAAAGAGCTGGGTGAACAAAAGCTTGAAAGGATTTCCTTCCAAGATTACTAAACTGGTACATGAAGTATTTCTCGATTATGACATACTGTAAATGCGCAAATTGATATAACATTTAGATGCTTTCTACCAGGTTTAAATGTACAGTAGTACAAGTGAATTATCAAGAGTTACTGGAGGTGCTACAAATATGGACAAAAGACATTTAATTACCTGCCAACAGTAAAGAGAGGCACTGAAATCTGCAAACTAACCTACCAAACCTTTTCGAGCAATGCAGCACTCTACACAGCTCAGTGCACAAAAGACTTCTACTATAACACTGTTAGAGGAAACCAGCTTTCTGAGAGCAGTAACACATTTAACAATGAAACTTTGTAAAGGTTGTCATTTGTATTTGATGTCACTTGGGGCTGAGCCAATGGTTGACGATGACGTTCAAGTAAAATAGATATTGTTGATTGGCTCCAATCATTGCAGAATTTTGCTCCAAGCTGTGTTTAATATTGTTAGTTTTCAGGTTTATTGTTATGTGTACAGTACATAGCACAATGAAATTATTACTTTCATATATCTTCAGAACAGTATATATAAAAGTATATACAATATACAAAATAGTATTTGCAAGTATATACATAAACGCACACAATTTTCTTTTTTAAAATATTTGTTCTTGTTATTGATTGTCCCCGAATCTACTTATGTAAGTATCACTGGCCCTGTACCTTTACAAAAGTGTCTGTACAAGACAGGTGAGGTCTTCAATTAGTCACTTTATCTTCCTGAGGTACTAAATGGTACGTACAGTCTTTTGAAAAAGTAAGTATACCACATGAAAACTCTTGACGTTTTCTACATATTTGAACATGCAAACAGTGGATCTTCATGCAAACTGTACCTACCGATAAAGGTGATATACTTGAATAAAACACAAGAAAACTTTACCTTTTAAGTTATTTATTTAATAGAAATATCTGTAGATGTAATCATCTACTATGGATCTGCTGGGGAGAAAAGTAAGCACACCCTTGATTTCAGAACTTGATATTGCCCCTATTAGTAGGGATGACTTCTTGTAGGCATTTTGCATAACTGCTCAACTGTTTTTATGACATCAACTCAGTGAAATTTTTGACCACTTCACCTGCAAATTTCCTTCAGTTGTAAAATGTTAGCGGGTTTTCTTCCAGGTACTGCCCATTTCAAATGCTCCCACAACTTTTCAATGGGATTCAAATCAGGGCTTTCCCTAGGCCAGTCCATAACCATAAATTTCTTCTTTTTGGAGCCATTCCTTAGTGGATTTGCTAGTGTGCTTCAGATCATTATTGTATTGAAGGGTCCATTGTCGTTTCAAATTCAACTTTCGAATAAAAAGCCTCACAATCTACTGAAGCATACTTTGATATGAGGCAGAATTCACAGTTGACTTGATGAAGTTGCCCAGTCCCTGAGTCAGCAAAGTAACCCGAAACAATAACATTTCACAAATGTACTTCACAGATGGCTTGAGGTTCTTCTCCGAAACTGGTATCTTCAGTTTATGCTTATTCAACTTCGGAAAGTATATTTTATAAACATCTAACTGCTTCAAAATTACTTTGTCATTAAAAGTCCAGACAAATTAAATCTATTAAACTGTACAAATATTGTAGCTTGTAATTTTTTAAATGTTGCGCAATTGCTTTTATTGACTTGTTTTACCAAAAAGAAATATTATAAATCTTAACATAAATTTTCAGTAGTATTGTTCTCGTTTTGCCTTTTCTGTGATGCCAAATTTAGCAATTTAAATTTTGTAATGTATGATTTTTAGAATAAACTTAATTTGTTTTGAGACATGTACTGCATAATGTTTAATTATGTTTTTTTTAGGAAAAAATCATTACTTTGCAAAACATGGAAAAGGAATGGGAGGTACAGTAAATTAATACTTTATTTTACTGATGCATTTTTCCTCTCTAGAAGACCATTTGTTATTTATAAAATAATTTACCATTGCAAACATAACCAAATTTTATATGATTTGTTCAATCTGATGATTAAAAGCTTCAGCAATTTAAAAAGATGTAGTTCAGAACATTTGGCTGCCAGGGGTACTGCCAGAAATAGGAACTGGGATACTCTTGCGCTCATGATGGGCATTAACCTTCTGCATATAATTAACTGATTGATTAATTCTGCACTGGGAAATATGAGGTGAAAATTTTGACTCCAGAGGAGTGTGCCCTCACCTAACGACGGAAGGTTGTCTCTTTTGTTGGTCACTCATTGCATGAAAAATTAGTTATTTGTCTTCTAGCCTACTTTACAACCGTAGTCAATTTCCTAAACCAGGTCTCTCTATGTCAAAGTTTCAGAGTTCAAACCACAATACTCACGTAGAGCATGAGAGCCAGCACAGTTATTTTTACTAATCACCACTAATATAACAGATATAGTAGATAAAACAGAATGTTATAAATAAAGAACAATTGTTACCTTCCTCTATTTCAAGCAAAGTAATGTTCATGCATTATATAGTACTATTAGCAATAATATGTTCCCATAGGCAATTGACATCCTCTGCGAGTAGTTTATTATACAATGATGTTTTTCCAGATAGTTGTCTATGCTTCTGCTCAGACAAATTTGGAATACTAAGTTAAAACGCTGCAGCAGTAATCACCAGGGGCTTCATGTATAGAAACTTGCGTAGAATTCACACTAAAACATGGCATGCAGACAAAAACAGAAAAATGCGTATGCACAAAAAATTCCAGAGTAATAAAACTGTGTTTGCCAAGTTCTACACACTTCCCCTTTATAAATCCCAACAAATGTGAAATGTAACACACATGCCTTATAGCCCTACCCCGACTCCTCAGAGAATTTTACATATCTGAATATGAAAATCAATATAAATATCCCCTTCCATTCAGTATTTTGTTAAAAGTCAACAGCAAATGCATATGTAAACAAGGAGATTTTCAGCAAATGCCAAGTGGAGGTCCTACTCAGTGAAGCTGAGGTGAGGAAAAACATACTTTTTGGTGGCTTAGGCAGTGGCATGAGCAACAAAAGGAACGTGATGGAATAGCACTCGAAATTTTAAGTTCAGAAAGTTATTCAGCGCCCGAAATATAAAATGAAATGGTAGGATGTCAAAGTCGACCCACCGTCTGGGTGTCATACGGAAGTGTAAAAAAAAAAGCGACGAATAAAGAAGAAAGAGATCGAAATGTTGACTTAAATCTGAAAATTTTCACCTTAATCTGGTGGTATATTTTGTCATTAAAGTAGAACATTGTAACCTTTATCTTAAAATCAATGTTTAATTTACTAGAATTTCTCAAATCCCATCGTAACTAAAGCAGCATGTTAAATGGTTTGCATTGCATGTGTGTGAATCACTATGTGCTTCTTAAATGGTCTTTCTCTTTCTCACACAGGAGCGTAAAGGCACGGATCGCCACACAGAATACATTACATTTATTATTTTACAGCTCTCTCAACATTTTAAAATACTAATATTTATACTTGATATCATTTTCATAAAGAAATGCATTAAAGTACGTACTAAACATGGGGACACAGTGGGGCAGTAGTACCGATTAGGTAGCGCCCCGTCCAAGAATTGTTCCTGCCTCCCCTGTCCAGGTATTGTTTCTGCCTCCAAACCCCATCCAGAATAATTCCTACCTCCACCCCATCCAGAATTGCTTGTGCCTCTCCTGTCCAGGGACTTGTCCTGCTTCCAGCAAGATATTTTCTAGGACGCACGTGTCCCTGGATGGAATAATTTATTGCCGCAGTACTGTGTCTTTCAAACGTACCAACCCCCAAATCCTGTCCTTCCATTTTTTCTCTCCACATAACCTATCACCACAATATAAGCTCTGTATTAAATGTATACCCAGCCGTAAGCTTATAACGCAGATTTTTCAAGACTGTTAAGGAACATTGAAAAATCTTGGTAATACATGTTGAATTATTCCATCCATTTATCTATCCAGGGTCACGCCAGTCCCAGGAAGCATACAACACAAGGGAGGATCAATCCATGGATAGGGCGCCAGCTCATCACTACTGCTGTGCCACCATGTCCGCACATGTTTAATTATTAACAGTACACATTATTTAAATGTAGTTAATAATTTATCTGTAAAATGTAATATACATACTTTAATGCATTTCATCAAAAAATATCAAGTATACATCCTAGTATTCAAACAGCTCACAGCTCCAAGAAGATAGCTCTTAGAAAACTAAATTGACTTGAAGCTAGTCTTCATCATCTATAAATTTGCGCTCTCTTCTGTCGAATTCCTTCATTTTCATTGTCCAGTACAGTGAGATTCAATATTCAAATCCTCTATAAATTTATTTTCCTATAAAATAACAATGAAACAAATACCATTTGAAATAATAAGTACAATAGCACAACATAAAAATATAGTGCACATGGCTCATAAAGTGGCTCAGGTTGTGTAATATTACAGTTGTAGAGTTAATAGTGGGGTATTTGTAATTAAAGGTTGAAACTGTTCTACTGGGAGCATTTGATAGACAAAAAGGTTATGCCATAAATATAGCACTTCTCTTAAGGGGTTATATATAAAGGACAAGAAATACATTTTATCATAGTGAATAATAAAATAACAGCGTCAGCTTTTAAATTTAAGCTGAGAAGGATATAAGACTCAGACACATACCAGGTGCACATTGGACCAGGGTTTAAATTTAACTCTTACAGTTTATACACAGAGTTATGCAATGTCATTAAAAACTGCAAATATATGATAAATACCTAGAGACAGCAGACAAGCACCTAGATGCAGGATTCCCTGACATGCCAATTATTTCCAGCTTTTCAAAAGTTTTCATTGCAGAAACCCACGATTCAAGTGAGTCTGAAGAAATTCTTTTTGATCATTACTCCAAAAATGGTAGCCCTCCAATTTTAAAATATGAAAGTAGCAAGCAAGAGTTGACAGTTGCGCCAAAAATGATCATAAATCAATCATACAAAGACTTCAGTCCAGAACAGATTTTACTAAAAATGGCAACAACTCAAAGAGTAGTTTCCAAATTAAGCAGACTAGCTCATATTGGGCTAGTGATCCCATTGAGCACAGCTGAAGGTGAAAGAGGGTTTTCTGCCATTAAAAGGATCAAGACATGTTTGTGTAATCGCATGAATCAAAGCACGCTGAATAATTTCATGCTGATCTCCTTGGAGTACCCTGATACTTGGAACTTTGATTATGTGAAAGCTGCAGGCAACTTGGTCTCTAGTAAGAAAAGAAGAAAAAATATTTAACTGAAGACACCTTCTGCATATGCAAGTTGTCTTTGAAGAATATTTATTATTTCTTTTCATTAGGTTTCCCATACTTTTTTTTCATTATTTTCAGTTTTCTTCCTGACAGCGACAATACTTGGGCCTCTTGGTTTATGTCATAACAATTGTTATTTAAAATTTATTTTAGGGTTGCAGTATCCTGAATTGCAAACTTCTTAAATTTAATAAAAATATTGTGGCACAAGTGTCAAACCTTAAAAAAGAAAGTCATACTAAGCATTGGAAAATAATTAATAATAATTAGCTAATAAAATAATGCACATTTAATTTTCTCCACCACCAAATTTCCCTGTCCCACCCCACCCAACTACTTTTTCATGCCACCCGGCTGGAATAAAATTCTGGGGAGAACACTGTCATAGTAAAGTCTGGATATTTTTCGTAATTAGAGAAAGCTTATGAAAAAGTAAAGATGAGAATGATGAATGTCGAAGCTGGCTTGTGATCTAGCACTCATAGCTGTTCATTATATATTTTTACGATGATCAGATGGAAATTGCTGCACGTTGTTGACGCCCTCTTCTGATGTCGCTCTGTTCTCTTCTCCTGATGTCTTCGTCTCTTCTTCTTCTTCCCTCCTATGTCGCTTTTCAGACGAGGTTTACTTTTTTAAAATATTTGTTCTTGTTGTTGACTGTCCCCGAATCTACTTATGTAAGTATCACTGGCCTTGTACCTTTACAAAAGTGTCTGTACAAGACAGGTGAGGTCTTCAATTAGTCACTTTATCTTTCTAAGGCACTAAATGGTACGTACAGTCTTTTGAAAAAGAAAGTATACCTCATGGAAACTCTTGACGTTTTCTACTTATTTCAACATGCAAACAGTGGATCTTCATGCAAACTGTACCTACTGATAAAGGTGATATACTTGAATAAAACACAAGAACTTTTACCTTTTAAGTTATTTATTTAACAGAAATATTTGTAGATGTAATCATCTACTGTGGATCTCCTGGGGAAAAAAGTAAGCATGCCCTTGATTTCAGAACTTGATATTGCCCCAATTAGTAGAGATGACATTTTGCAGGCATTTTGCATAACTGCTCAACTGTTTTTATGACATCAACTCAGTTAAATTTTTGACCACTTCACTTGCAAAATTCCTTTAGTTGTAAGATGTTAGCGAGTGTTCTTCCAGGTACTGCCCATTTCAAATGCTCCCACAACTTTTCAATGGGATTCATATCAGGGCTTTCCCTAGGCCCGTCCATAACCATCAATTTCTTCTTTTTGGAGCCATTCCTTAGTAAATTTGTTAGTGTGCTTCAGATCATTATTGTACTGAAGGGTCCATTGGCGTTTCAAATTCAACTTTCAAATAGAAGGCCTCACAATCTAATAAAGCATACTTTGATATGAGGCAGAATTCACTGTTGACTTGATGAAGTTGCCCAGGTCCTGAGTCAGCAAAGTTACCCGAAACAATAACATTTCACAAACATGTGTCACAGGTAGCTTGAGGTTCTTCTCCAACACTGGTGTCTTCGGTTTATACTTATTCAACTTCAGAAAGTATATTTTATGAACATCTAACTGTTTCAAAGTTACTTTGTCATTAACAGTCCAGACATGTTAAATCTATTAAACTGTACAAATATTGTAGCTTGTAATTTTTTAAATGTTGCGCAATTGCTTTTATTGACTTGTTTTACCAAAATGGAATATTATAAAACTAACGTTAATTTTCAGTAATATTGTTGTCGTTTTGCCTTTTCTGTGATGCCAAATTTACAAATTTAAATTGTGTAATGTATGATTTTTAGAACAAACCTAATTTATTTTGAGACATGTACTGCATAATGTTTTATTATGTTTTCTTAGGAGCAAATTTTTAAGATCCAAAACATGGAATTGAATAGTGAGGTACAGTAAATTAATACTTTATTTTATTGATGCATTTTTCCTCTCTAGAAGACCATTTGGTATTTATTAAATAAATTACCATTGCAACCATAACCAAATTTTATATGATTTGTTCAATCTGATGATTAAAAGCTTCAGCCATTTAAAAATATGTAGTTAAGAACATTTGGCTGCCAGGGGTACTACCAGAAATAGGAATTGGGATACTCTTGCCCTCATGATGGGCATTAACCTTCTGCATATGATTAATTGTTTAATTGATTCTGCACTGGGAAATATGAGGTGAAGATTTTGGCTCCAGAGGAGTGTGCCCTCACCTAACGACGGAAGGTTGTCTCTTTTATTGGTCACTCATTGCAAGAAAAATTAGTTATTTGTCTTCTAGCCTACTTTACAACCGTAGTCAATTTTCTAAACCAGGTCTCTCTATGTCAAAATTTCAGGGTTCAAACCACAATACTCATGTAGAGTTTGAGAGCCAGCACAGTTATTTTACTAATCATCACTAATATAACAGACTAGCAGAATACCCTTGCTTCTCAGTGGCGAAATAGTTTGTTAAAGAAGTTATTAAAAAGAAAAGGAAATTTTTTTTAAAATAACGTAACATGATTGTTAATGTGATTGTTTTGTCATTGATATGAGTGTTGCTGTCATATCTATATATCTCTCTATGTATATCTATATATGTATATATAGTTAAATACCCGTGCTTTGCAGCGGAGAAGTAGTGTGTTAAAGAAGAAAAGAAAACGAAACATTTTGAAAATAACGTAACATGATTGTCAATGTAATTGTTTTGTCACTGTTGTGACACATATATACATACATCTGCGGTGGGTTGGCACCCTGCCCAGGATTGGTTCCTGCCTTGTGCCCTGTGTTAGCTGGGATTGGCTCCAGCAGACCCCCGTGACCCTGTATTCGGATTCAGCGGGTTGGAAAATGGATGGATGGATGGATATACATACATATACTATATATATATATAATTTATTTATCCATTCCTAAATAATTAAATGAGCAGGCTATTTCGTAACAGTGCAATACACTGTTTGTTAAAACGGATGACTCCCGCTCTTACGTGCAAGTCTGTGTGGATATTATGAACTATTGTATCTGTTCAAGTTCTATTTAAATTTTAAATAGAAGGAATTTTTATTTAGTCGACAGAAATATCTTTGGTCGGAATGTAAGTTAAATGTAGGCATCATTGCATACATTTTTCTTCACCATACATATGTAAAGAGTAAATTCGCCCTAAATTCCAATCAAAGATATTTGTGTCGACTAAATCGGGGGTGTCAAACTCAATTGCACAGGGGGCCAAAATCCAAAACACACTTTAGGTCACGGGCCGAACAGGATAAACATTTTTTGAACACACTAAAACTAAACTTTTAAAACTTAACTTTTTTGAACATAAATATGAATAAAAACAGACAGGAATATTATTCCGGAATAAATCAACTCAAACCTTAAATACAGTAATCCCTCGCTATATCACGCGTCGACTTTCGCGGCTTCACTCTATCACGGATTTTAAATGTAAGCATATCTAAATATATATCACGGATTTTTCACTCGTTCACGGATTTCTGCGGACAATGGGTCTTTTAATTTATGGTACATGCTTCCTCAGTTTGTTTGCCCAGTTGATTTCATACAAGGGGACGCTATTGGCGGATGACTTAGAAGCTACCCAATCAGAGCATGTATTACATATTAACTAAAACTCCTCAAAGCTATAAGATATGCTTCCCGTGCGGTGCTTGATTGTTTGCTTGTCCTTGCCTCTATCTCTCACCCTCTCTGACATTCTCTGCGCCTGATGGAGGGGGTGTGAGCAGAGGTGCTGTTTGCACAGAAGCTGTTTGCCTAGTGGATACGGACGCACCTCTAAGAAATGCCGCTTTATCGCGGTACTTCCAAAAGCACACTTATTGATTTTTTGATTGTTTGCTTTAATCTCTCTCTCTCTCTCTCTCTCTCTCTCTCTCTCTCTCTCTCTACGCCTGACGGAGGAGATGTGAGCAGAGGGGCTGCTTGCACAGAGGCTGTTTGCTTAGAAGATACTGACGCTCCTCTAAAATATGCCGCGGCAAACTTAAAAGCACACGGATTGATTTTTTGATTGTTTGCTTTTCTTTGCGAGCGCTCTCTCTCTCTCTGAAATTCTCTGCTCCTGAAGAGCAGAAGATATATTTGCATTCTTTTAATTGTGAGAAAGAACTGTCATCTCTGTCTTGTCATGGAGCACAGTTTAAACTTTTGACTAAAGGGTGTTATTTCATGTCTAGAGGGCTCTAATAATGTTAACAGTGTGGGAGAGTTTATAAGGGCTTCAAATATATAAAAATAACTATACAAACATATGGTTTCTACTTCGCAGATTTTCATCTATCGCTGGGGGGTCTGGAACGCAACCCCCGCGATCGAGGAGAGATTACTGTAACTTATAATATTTTGCTCTCCACAAAAATATATCCTGTCTAAATTATACAAGTTAGAAATAAAGTAAACGTTAAAAGAACAAACATTCAAATTTCTTTACTCTTACGTAATTTTATATAAAAAATAAAGTAAAATTTTAAATATCCCAAAAGATTTTGCTCTCCATAAAAATATATCCTGTCAAAATTATACAAATTCAAATATGAACATGCTGCATAACAAAACTCGGAAATATAAATAAAATTTGTTCTTTTCAGCAATAACAAATCAAATCATTCAGTTGTCTTTGCTCATATGTCATTTTATCAGAGCTGGACGCCTGGCATCTTTTTTTGGCAACAAGTTCGTTTATGTTTGGTGTGAGGTTCTGTGTTGTGGAGATTCTCAGGATGGACTGCAGGTGCTCATCAGTGAGGCGACTCCTGTGTGCTGTTTTGTTAGTCTTCATCACTGAGAAGAGCTTCTCACACAGATATGTGCTACCAAACATGCACAAGGTTCGAGCCGCATGTAGACGGAGCTGGAGCATTTCTGCGGAAATGGAGTGAATAAACTGTGCGGGGCCCTGCAGTATCGTACTTTGCCTTCAGTGTGCCATTACACTGCAGCTCAATCACCTCCATCTGAATCTGCACAGGTGCAGTTTCCACATCGACGGCAAATGGGTTGCGAAACAACTCAAAATTCTTTTTTTGTTCTTCAAAGTCACCAAAGCGCCGTGCGAACTCAGTGCGCAGTGTGCTCAGTTTATCAGCAAAGTGCGTATTTGGGAACACCATTGTGCCGACTTGGTTCAACATTACTTGGCGACAGGGAAAGTGGGGGAAGTTGCACTGGTGCATTTGTGTCTCCCATAAAAGCAGCTTCACTTGAAATCACTTTTTGATTTTGCACGGGTAAAAACGTCTGCTGAAGTGTCAGATTCTTCTTTAACTCTTCTGCTTTCTGTATCTTCTGCATTGCATTCAGGTCTTTCAGGTTATCCTGATGTTTTGTCTCATAGTGCCATCTTAGATTAAATTCTGTAATTACAGCCACATTAACTCCACAAATGAGACACACGGGTTTACCGGCAATGTCAGTAAACATATACTCACCCTCCCATCGGTTTTTAAGGGCTCTATTTTAAGAATCAATTTTTCTCTTCGGCATCGTGTGGGCTAGCTTCGCAATAACTTGCAGCATCATAAGCTAGACTTGATTAACGCGGTAAGTGTTCGGCAAGGCAGCTGAAGCGCTGCATTATGGGATCTGTAGTTTATTGTGTTACCAGCGCTTCATATCCTCGGGTCATTAATAACAATAATATATAAAATGATCTCGCGGGCCGGATATAATTACACGCCGGGCCGGATGTGGCCCACGGGCCTTGAGTTTGACAAATATGAACTAAATAGAACTTGAAAAGATATATTTTTTCGAATTTGATCGCACAATTCAGATCGAGTTGACGCGCATTGCATCGAGCCCACGTGCTATTGTGGTTTTGCCTGCGTGCCTCAATAAGTCATCCTCCCCTCGCTCTTACTTTTTTACTGTTCATCTAATGAATACACAAGAGTATGGCTTTACCAAAACAATCATTGATGGCGAATAAAGTATTCATTATTCATAAAGCTTCAATTGGTGATCTCTCTTTCTGCGTTAACTGCATATTTTTTCATGTCTCAAACCTAGGCCAGTCTATAACCATCAATTTCTACTTTTTGGAGCCATTCTTTAGTGGATTTGCTTGTGTGCTTCAGATCATTATTGTACTGAAGGGTCTATTGGCGTTTCAAATTCAACTTTCGAATAGAAGGCCTCACAATCTACTGAAGCATACTTTGATATGAGGCAGAATTCACAGTTGACTTGATGAAGTTGCCCAGGCCCTGAGTCAGCAAAGTAACCCCAATCTATAACATTTCACAAACATACTTCACAGATGGCTTGAGGTTCTTCTCCAAAACTGGTGTCTTCGGTTTATACTTATTCAACTTCGGAAAGTATATTTTATGAACATCTAACTGCTTCAAAGTTACTTTTTCATTAACAGTCCAGACAAGTTAAATCTATTAAACTGTACAAATATTGTAGCTTTTAATTTTTTAAATGTTGCTCAATTGCTTTTATTGGCTTGTTTTACCAAAAAGGAATATTATAAATCTAACATACATTTTCAGTAACATTGTTGTTGTTTTGCCTTTTCTGTGATGCAAAATTTAGCAATTTAAATTTTGTAATGTATGATTTTTAGAATAAACCTAATTTATTTTGAGACATATACTGCATAATGTTTAATTATGTTTTCTTAGGACCAAGTTATTAGGATCCGACACCTGGAAAGGAAATGTCTGGTACAGTAAATTAATACTTTATTTTATTGATGCATTTTTCCTCTCTTGAAGACTATTTGGTATTTATAAAATAAACTAGCAAAATACCCGCGCTTCGCAGCGGTGAAATACTGTCTGAATATTTTTATTAATAAAAAAGTAAACATTTTTAAACTGAACGAAAATATGTCAAAAATTAATTGTTAAGCATCTCTCTGTATACCACGTTGTCAGTTCGGCCCTCTGGTTGTAATATGACTAAGCTGTGTGCTGAGCTCACTCTTGAGCATGCAACATACAGTTGGCCATGTGAAAAGCAATCCCGCCTCAAATAAATGCCAACCTTTTGTAGTGTTTGTCCCTGAGACTTATTAATTGTCATTGCGAAGCAGAGCCTTACTGGAAATTGAACGCGTTTGAATTAAAATGGGAGATTAGATGGTATAACGGGGATGCGAGAAATAAAAACTGTGTCACTGAGGCACTGCCAGTAAATATAGTTGCTTCAATTAGGTTGTTTTATAGAGATGTGACCTGAAGTCTTGTGCCGTTACAAAGTTTCGGTGGTTGTAAGTTTCTGCTTCCTTGGCGAAGGTCGTAAACGAAAGAAAGACACCGCAGTGACACACAGAAGAGAACCCGTGGATTAAATAAAACCTACACAATAACTATAAAAATCGTAATAAATGAACAATGAAACAGCGGAGAACCCGTGGATTAAATAAAAAGGCTGCTTCGTTGGCGAAGCAAGGAAAAAGGACTTTCTTATATATCGTTCGTTTATATAACAGTGCAGAAGCTCTGAAAAAGCTGCTTCCTTCGCAAAGTAAGGAAACGACTGAAGAGACGGCGGTGACGCGATAAGTGTTCGGCAAGGCAGCTGAAGCCCTGCATTATGGGATCTGTAGTTTATTGTGTTACCAGTGCTTCATATCCCCGGGCCATTAATAACAATAATACAGTATATAAAATGATCTCGGGGCGGATATAATTACACGCCGGACCAGATGTTGCCTGCGGGCCTTGAGTTTGACACATATGGAGTAAATAGAACTTGAAAAGATGTATTTTTTCGTACATCGAGCCCGCGTGCTATTGTGGTTTTCCTTGCATGCCTCAATAAGTCATCCTCCCCTCGCTCTTACTTTTTTACCGTTTATCTAATGAATACACTGAGTATGGCTTTACCAAAACAATCATTGATGGTGAATAAAGTATCCATTATTCGAGTATGTAGATTGGGATATATATATATACATATATATATACCCGCGTATCGCAGCGGAGAAATAGTGTGTTTAAAAAGCTAGAAAAAGAAAAGGGAACATTTTAAAAATAACGTAACATGACTGTCAATATACAGTATTTGTTTTGTGAGTGTTACTGAGTGTTGCTGTCATCAAGGATTTGATTATCATTATTTCTTTCAATCAGGTTCGTATTTGTAGGATGTGTTGTGTTCAAGTTACATTCCGTGTTTGTCAATCGTTGTAAAGATGACAGGTTTCATTCATCGATTCGTTTCTTACTGCATCAATAAACGGCTCGTCTTCTTCTTTATCTGAGACCTGTCACACTGCATGCACGGGTTTTTTTAACACTGTCTTCCTTTAGCGGGACATTGACTTTTTCCACCGTGTGCTTTGTTTCCGCAGTAGCTGGATTTATGAATATGCTTATCAGACGCCTTCATATTTTTGCTGCCTTTTCAATTGTGTAATTCGGTTTTGTTCAGCTCTTTGGAACTGTTGTTTTTATCTGTGCACTGCGTCAGTTCACGTGAGCCACTCGGTGTACATGCATCGAAGGTTCCCAGCTGTGCTGGTGCCATCTCGTGCGATGTCCATGGCTGTATTTAATGTTACCTTAGTCCTGGCACTTAAAACTTTCTCTTGCAGTTTCGCTGAGTTTGTGTCAAACACCACCCTGACCATCTCATCTTCCTCTCCATAAGCACAGTCCTTCACCCGTGAATATTTACCCGTGGCAGTTTGCTATTGGATTGCCGCTGACGGACGGCCTTATATGGGCAGGCACTAAATTACAAACGCCAGCGGCAGCCTGTCTATGAACTTAATTTAAAGTGTAGGTTTACATCGTGCTTTGGTTCCGAAGTAGCAGAACTCATGAATATGGTTGTGTATGTCACTCGCTCGCTTCTTATTGTTTCGCTGCCTTCCCAATTATATAATGCATGTTTTCTTCAGTGCTTTTTTGAGCTCTTCCTGGTTTTCTATGTACTGCGTGATTACGTGGGAGGCGTGAAGATGTCACACGAAACTCCGCCCACGGCGTTGAAGCTCATCTCCATTACAGTAAATGGAGAAAAACAGCTTCCAGTTATGACCATTACGCGTAGAATTTCGATATAAAACCTGCCCAACTTTTGTAAGGAAGCTGTAAGGAATGAACCTGCCAAATTTCAGCCTTCCACCCACACGGGAAGTTGGAGAATTAGTGATGAGTGAGTGAGTGAGTGAGTGAGTGAGTGAGTGAGTGAGTGAGTGAGTGAGTGAGTGAGTGAGTGAGGGCTTTGCCTTTTATTAGTATAGATTACCATTGCAAACATAACCAGATTTTATATGATTTGTTCAATCTGATGATTAAAAGCTTCAGCAATTTAAAAAGATGTAGTTCAGAACATTTGGCTGCCAGGGGTACTACCAGAAATAGGAATTGGGATACTCTTGCCCTCATGATGGGCATTAACCTTCTGCATACGATTAATTGATTGATTGAATCTGCACTGGGAAATATGAGGTGAAGGTTTTGGCTCCAGAGGATTGTGCCCTCACCTAACGACGGAAGGTTGTCTCTTTTATTGGTCACTCATTGCATGAAATATTAGTTATTTGTCTTCTAGCCTACTTTACAACTATAGTCAATTTCCTAAACCAGGTCTCTCTATGTCAAAATTTCAGAGTTCAAACCACAATACTCACGTAGAGTATGAGAGCCAGCACAGTTATTTTACTAATCATCACTAACATAACAGATATAGCAGATGAAACAGAATGTTATGAATAAAGAACAATTGTTACCTTCCTCTATTCCATGCAAAGTAATGTTCATGCATTATATAGTACTATTAGTAATAATATGTTTCCATAGGCAATTGACATCCTTTGCGAGTTGTTAATTACAAAATGAAGTTTTTCCAGATTGTTACCTATGCTTTTGCTCAGAAAAATTTGGAATACTAAGTTGAAAGGCTGAAGCAGTAATCACCAGGGGCTTCATGTATAGAAACGTGCATAGAATTCATACTAAAACATGGCGTACGGACAAAAACAAACATGCGTATGCGCAAAAAATTCCATATGAATAAAACTGTGTGTTTGCCATGTTCCACACACTTCCCCTTTATAAATCCCAACAAATGTGAATGAAGCAGCACGTTAAATGCTTTGTATTTTATGTGTGTGAATCACTATGTGCTTCTTAAATGGTCTTTCTCTTTCACACACAGGAGCGTAAAGGCACGGATCGCCACACAGAATACATTACATTTATTATATTACAGCTCTCTCAACATTTTGAAATACTAATATTTATACTTGATATCATTTTCATAAAGAAATGCATTAAAGTACGTCCTAAACATGGGGACACAGTGGGGCAGTGGTAGCGATTAGGTAGCGCCCCGTCCAAGAATTGTTCCTGCCTCCCCTATCCAGGTATTGTTTCTGTCTCCAAACCCCATCCAGAATAATTCCTACCTCCACCCCATCCAGAATTACTCGTGACTCTCCCGTCCTGGGACTTGTCCAGCTTCCAGCAAGATATTTTCTGGGATGCACGCGACCCTGGATGAAATAATTTATTGCAGCAGTACCAACCCCCAAATCCTGTCCTTCCATTTTTTTCTCTCCACATAACCAGTCGCCACAATATAAGCTCTGTATTAAATATATACCCAGCCGTAAGCTTAGAACGCAGATTTTTCAAGACTGTTAAGGGACATTGAAAAATCTTGGTAATACATGTTGAATTATTCCATCCATTTTATCTATCCAGTGTCACGCCAGTCCCAGGAAGCATACAACACAAGGGAGTATCATTTCATCAAAAAATATCAAGTATACATTCTAGTATTCAAACAGCTCACAGCTCCAAGAAGATAGCTCTTAGAAAACTAAATTGACTTGAAACCAGCCTTCACCATCTATAAATATGCGCTCTCTTATGTTGAATTCCTTCATTTTCATTGTACAGTACAATGATATTCAATATACAAATCCTCCATAAATTAATTTTCCAATAAAATAACAATAATAATAAAATCAATGAAAAAAATACCATACGAAAGAATAAGTACAATAGTACAAAATAAAAATATAGTGGAGATAGTGAACATGGCTCATAAAGTGGCTCAGGTTGTGTAATATTACAGTTGCAGAGTTAATAGTGAGGTATTTGTAATTATAAGTTGAAACTGTTCTACCGGGAGCACTTGATAGATAGATAGATTGAACTGTTTCTGAGCCTTGAGGTCCATGCAGGAAAAGCTATGAAGCGTTTGCCAGATGAGAGACGTTTAAATACACTCTGTGCGTGGCTGAGTGGAATCCATGAAAAGGCTTTTGGTTTTCCTGAGGCTGCAGCATGTACTCTAAATGTCCTGCAGGGCTTTCCAATCAGCTACTGTACGGCTGTGATTGTATAAACAGACACCCTAGGTTAAAATACTCTGACTAAGGCACTGAGAATAACAACGCTAAAGTAGCTATAGTAGTTGAAATAGTTTGGCCATTGCGTGCACCATTATACAGTATTGTTACAGAATGATTACAATCAAGTGCCTCAAATTTGTAACCAATATACAATTAATTTTGGTAAACATGATAAATCCTGTGTCACTGACGTGAATCTGATGCAACATTTTTGTGAGTACTCACTGTTTATACATGAGGCCCCAGAAATTGAGCATGGTGAGCATCCCTTAGTGCAGATCTGTGCTTCGATTTAATTTTCATATTGTAAAACAGTACCTTGTGTCCATGTGTTCTGCTTAAAAGATGTATCATCTTCTTTAAGAGGGTCCCGTACTGTTACAAAAATGTCTCTACATATTTGAATATGCAAACAGTAGATCTTAATGCAATGTGTACCGAACGATAAAGCTGAAATACACACGGAAAATTTGCCTTTTAATTTGTTTACATCTACTGATATTTCTGTTAAATAATGATCTACTGTGGATCTCCGGAGGAAAAAAGCAAGCACACCCTTGATCTCAGAATTTGGTATTGCCCAATTAGTAGGGATAAGGCCTCACAATCTCCTGAAGCATTTGTTAATACAGTATGAGGCAGAATTCACAGTTGACTTGATGAAGGTGTCTAGGCCCTGAGTCAGCAAAGTAACTCCAAACAATAGTATTTCACCAACATGCTTCACAGATGGCATGAGGTTCGTCTTCTAAACTGGTGTCTTCGGTTTATACTTATTCTGCTTCAGAAAGTATATTTTATAATCATTTAACCACTTCAAAGTTACTTTATCACTAACAGTCCAGACAAGTAAAATCTATTAAACTATACAAATATTGTAGCTTGTAATTTTTTAAAATGCTACGCAATTGCTTTCATGGAATTGTTTTACCCTAACACAATATTATAAATCAACCATACATTTTCAGTAATATTGTTGTCGTTTTGACTTTTCTGTGATAGAAAATTAGCAATTTAAATTTTGTAATGTATTATTTTAAAAGAAACCTAATCTATTTTGAGACATATGCTGAATAATGTTTAATTATGTTTTCTTAGGAGAAAGCTATTGAGCTTGAAAACATCAATAGAGAACTGCAAAAGGTACAGTAAATTAATACTTTATTTTATTGATACATTCCCCTTTATAAGATAATTTTATATTTATAAAATAAATCACCATAGCAAACATAGTCAAATTTTATATTATTTGTTCAATTTGATAATTAACAAGTTTCCACAATTTAATAATGTGTAGTCCAGAACATTTCACTTCCAGGGGTACTACCAGAAATAGGAATTAGGATACTCTTGCCCTCATGATGGGCATTAACCTTCTGCATCTGATTGATTGATACTGCACTGGGAAATAGGAGTTGAAGATTTTGGCTCCAGAGGAGTATGCTCTCACCTTCCGATGGAAGGTTGTCTCTTTTGTTGGTCACTCATTCCATGAAAAATTGGTTATTTGTCTTCTAGCCTGTTTTACAACCGTAGTCAATTTCCTAAACCAGGTCTCGCTATGTCAAAATTTCAGAGTTCAAACCACAATACTCATGTAGAGTATGAGAGCCAGCACAGTTAATTTACTAATCACCACTAATATAACAGATATAGCAGATAAAACAGAATGTTATGAATAAAGAACAATTGTTACCTTCCTCTATTCCATGCAAAGTAATATTCATGCATTATATAGTACTACTAGCAAAATACCCGCACTTTGCAGCGGAGAAGTAGTGTGTTAAAGAAGTAATGAAAAAGAAAAGGAAACTTTTTAAAAATAATGTAACATGATTGTCAATGTAATTGTTTTGTCACTGTTATGAGTGTTGCTGTCATACAGTATATATACACACACACACACCCCCATATATACATATACATATCTACATATATATATAAACATATACCTGTTTATGCATATCTATAATATATACACACCCCGATCTACATACTGTCAAATAACCCTAGCGCAACATGAGAGGCTTCGCCTTTAGCGCTGACGTCTGAGGTTCGTTTCCCGAGAGTGGGTGCAGTGAGTGTGTACTGCCTGATGAGCCCAGAATTAGGGCTAAGCACGTGCCGCTGTACTGTTTGCATTATTTGATAGTAAAACTATTTCAGTATATTCAATATATATATTTCAGCGCTTCCTGATTCATTTTACCCTCGGACACCCTTGGTTTGGGGAGAAGTATGAAAAAATATGAGGTTAACGCAGAAAAACAGATCACCAATTGAAGCTTTATGAATAATAGATACTTTAGATACTAAATTTAACTTTCATTCCTACTAAACATATTTCTGTCGACCAAATAAAAATTACTTATATTTAAAATTTAAATAGAACTTGAACAAATACGATAGTGCTGCGTGGGTATTATGAACTAAGTGCACCTAAAGATTAGGACTCATCCGTTTTAAAAAGCAGCGTATTGCACTATATTAATAAAAAGGCAAAACCCTCACTAACTGACTGACTGACTCACTCACTCACTCACTGACTCATCACTAATTCTCCAACTTCCCGTGTAGGTAGAAGGCTGAAATTTGGCAGGCTTATTCCTTACAGCTTACTTACAAAAGTTAAGCAGGTTTCATTTCGAAATTCTACATATAACGGTCGACAACGTCCGCCATGTTGAACTTTCTTATTTATGGCCCCATCTTCACGAAATTTGGTAGGCGGCTTCCCTGCGCTAACCGAAACCGGTGTACATACTTATTTCTATGGTATGACGCCACAGTCAAATTTTCCAACTTCCCGTGTAGGTAGAAGGCTGACCCCATCTTCATGAAATTTGGTAGGTGGCTTGCCTGCGCTAATCGAAACCAACGTACATACTTATTTTGGGGGTATGACGTCACTGTCGGCCAACATATCACTAATTCTCCAACTTTCTGTGTAGGTAGAAGGCTGAAATTTGGCAGGCTCATTCCTTACAGCTTACTTTCAAAAGTTAAGCAGGTTCCATTTCGAAATTCTACGCGTAACGGTCATAACGGTCGACAACGTCGCCATGTTGAACTTTCTTATTCATGGCCCCATCTTCACGAAATTTGGTAGGCGGCTTCCCTGCGCTAATCGAAACCAACGTACATACTTATTTTGGGGGTATGATGCCACTGTCAGCCGCCATATTGAACTTTCCAACGTCACTAATTCTCCAACTTCCCGTGTAAGTAGAAGGCTGAAATTTGGCAGGCTCATTCCTTACAGCTTACTTACAAAAGTTAAGCAGATTTCATTTCGAAATTCTACGCGTAACAGTCATAACGGTTGACAACGTTCGCCATGTTGAACTCTCTTATTTATGGCCCCATCTTCACGAAATTTGGTAGGTGGCTTTCCTGCGCTAACCAAAACCGATGTACGTACTTATTTCAGTAGTATGATTCCACTGTCGGCTGCCATATTGAAGTTTCCAATGTCACTAATTCTCCAATTTCCTGTGTAGGTAGAAGGCTGAAATTTGGTACTTATTTCGGTGGTATGATGCCACTGTCGGCCGCCATATTGAACTTTTTAACGGTCTTTGTTACTTATGGGCCCATCTTCAAGAAATTTGGTCGCGGGTTCCCAACGCTAACTGAATCCTACTTACGTACATATATACGTCCATAACCTGCAGCTCGGTCACCGTGTGAGGCGGCGGGTCCCCATCCCACCGCCTCCCACGTTGTTGGCTGCCTGCCTATATAAGGCCGTCTTTTCTTCCAGTCTCTACATTCCCTTCCTTGCTTCGCCACGGGATTCACGTCTCCCTGCTGATAACTACAGCCTTTTTATTTAATCCACGGCTTCTCCACTGTTTTATTGTTCGTTTATTACGATTATAGTTATTGTATAGGTATTTTAGACTTACTTTACATTGTTCAGGCACCCATTTACTTTATCATTCCAACCGTACCCGCATTAACATGTCTATCGAGGTGATCACCATCGATAATAGAACTGTCACTTTATTGAGTGGTTTCCATGCCCGGAGATGGCACCTGCCTTTTCCATTCTCTTTGTTAAATATTGCACGGCCATATCAGGCTCACTCTTGATATCCGGAGGAACATTGTGTCTTATGTATTGAATGACTGGGACAGGTTCAAGGTGTGGACTGATGACGGTACAGGAGATAATTATACTACACAGGAGCACTATAAGAGTGAAATGCTTAAGCCCTTCACCTATGGTTCTGCATGTGAGTTGATGGCTGCTGCTGAATTGTTAGGTTGTCGCTTTCAAGTGTACCAAGAAGGCCAAATATTTTATACCTTTGGACAACCGCCAATGCCTCTTAAACATCTTAGATTCACAGGTGACAATTTCAGTAGTGTACACTTTGATGTTTATAAATGTTTAAACTCTCAAAAGCTGGATGTGATGTTATCGATGAAACTGGTTGTATACTTACAACGCTTGACAGATGCCGAATGTCTCTTCAACACAAGTCCTACAAATACTATCACAATTGAAACAAACCATGAAACTCAAACCGATTATAACCACAGCAATCCAAGCTGTGAGATTTGAAACAAGATTACTGTTCACATGGCCAACTGTACGTTGCATGCTTAAGAGTAAGCTCAGCGCACAGCTTGGTCATATTACAACCTGGGGGCCGAACTCTCAATGTGGTACACAAAGAGATCCTTAACAAATAATTATTGGTATATTTTCCCTCAGTTTAAAAAGGTTTAATTTTCTTCTTAATAAAAATTTTAAGGCACTACTTCGCCGCTGTGAAGCGCGGGTATTTTGCGAATATATATATATAGATAGATAGATAGATAGATTGATATATACATATATACATATACATAGATATATAGCTATAGATATACATATATACATAGATAGATATAGATATATATATATATATATATATATATAGATTAGATAGATAGATAGACAGCTATAGATATACATATATAAATAGATAGATATATACATATATATATATATATATAGATATACATATATAAATAGACAGAGAATTTCGAAATGAAACCTGCTTAACTTTTGTAAGTAAGCTGTAAGGAATGAGCCTGCCAAATTTCAGCCTTCTTCCTACACAGGAAGTTGGAGAACTAGTGATGAGTGAGTGAGTCAGTCAGTCATTCAGTGAGGGCTTTGCCTTTTATTAGTATAGATTAAATGATTTTAAGATGAAGTTTATGATGTTCTACTTTAATGACAAAATAAACTATGTGATTAAAATGGAAATTTCGAGATTAAAGTTGACATTTCGTGCTTTTTCCCACTGTGTGCCTATTGTTTTTTTGTCTGTACCCTAATAAGCTCAGACGGTGGGCTACAACTGGCCTTTTCACGGCGACTTTGATATGTGACTTCTTTTTTGTTTTGGCACTGTGCGACTTTGTGAACTTGAGCTTTCGAGTTTCTCCGACACGCTATGTCACTCGATCAACTTCCTTTTGTTGTTTATTCCACTGTTTAAATCAACAAATACTATATTTTTCCTTTGCCTCCACTTGGTATTCACTGAAATTCTTATATTTTCCCATTGTCTTTTCACAGAATGCCGAGCTTAAGGGCGATTTATATTGATTTGCATATTCAAAGATGCGTAATTCTGGGAGGAATTGGGGCAGAACAGTAGGCGCATGCACGTGCGTTACTTTTCACGCTGACCGGGATTTATGTAGCGGAAGAACATGGAAGTTGGAGTACACACAGCACATAAAATTCCAGATGCATAAAACTGTGTGTACACCAAATTCCACACACTTCCCCTTTATAAATCCCAAGAAATGTGAAATTTAGTGCACATGCCTTATAGCCCTACCCCGACTCCTCCCAGAATTTTACATATCTGAAAATGAAAATCAATATAAATATCCCCTTCCATTCAGTATTTTGTTAAAAGTCAATGGCAAATGCACGTGTAAACAAGGAGATTTTGAGCAAATGCCAAGTGGAGGTCCTACTCAGTGAAGCTGAGGCGAGGAAAAACATACTTTTTGGTGGCTTAGGCAGTGGCATGAGCAACAAAAGGAACGTAATGGAATGGCACTTGAAAGTTCAAATTCAGAAAGTCGCACAGTGTCTGAAATAAAAAAAAGAAGTTGTAGGATGTCAAAGTCGACCCACCATCTGTGTGTCATACGGAAGCGTATTAGGGCACAGAAAAAAGAAAAAAAAAATAGCGACAGTGAAGAAGAAAGAGATCGAAATGTTGACTTAAATCTAAAAATTTTCACTTTAATCTGGTGGTATATTTTGTCATTAAAGTAGAACATCGTAACCGTTTTCTTAAAACCAATGTTTAATTTACTAGAATATCTCAAATCCCATTGTAACTAAAGGAGCACGTTAAATGCTTTGTATTGTATGTGTGTGAATTACTATATGCTTCTTAAATGGTCTTTCTCTTTCACACACAGGAGCGTAAAGGCATTGATCGCCACACAGAATACATTACATTTATTATATTACAGGTCTCTCAACATTTTAAAATACTAATATGTATACTTCCTATCATTTTCATAAAGAAATGCATTAAAGTACGTACTAAACATGGGGACACAGTGGGGCAGTGGTATCGATTTGGTAGCGCCCTGTCCATGAATTGTTCCTGGCTCGCCTGTGCATGAATTGTTTCTGCCTCCCCACCCCATCCATAATAATTCCTACCTCCACCGCATCCAGAATTGCTTGTGCCTCTGCCATCCAGGGACTTGTCCTGCTTCCAGCAACATATTTGCTGGGACGCATGCGACCCTGGATGAAATAATTTATTGCAGCAGTACTGTGTCTTTCAAACGTACCAACCCCCAAATCCCATCCTTACATTTTTTTCTCTCCACAAAACCAATCACCACAATATAAGCTCTGTATCAAATGTATACCCAGCCGTAAGCTTAGAATGCAGATTCTTCAAGACTGTTAAGGAACATTGAAGAATCTTGGTAATACATGCTGAATTATTCCATCCATTTATCTATCCAGTGTCACGCAACTCCCAGGAAGCGTACAACATGAGGGAGGATCAATCCCTGGATAGGGCGCCAGCTCATCACTACCGCTGTGCCACCGTGTCCCCACATGTTTAATTATTAACAGTACACATTTTTAAATGTAGTTAATAATTTATCTGTAAAATGTAATATACATACTTTATTGCATTTCATCAGAAAATATCAAGTATACATCCTAGTATTCAAACATCTCACAGTTCCAAGAAGATAGCTGTTAGAAAACTAAATTGACTTGAAGCCAGTCTTCATCATCTATAAATATGCGCTCTCTTCTGTCGAATTCCCTCATTTTCATTGTACAGTATAATGAGATTCAATATACAAATCCTCCATAAATTAATTTTCCTATAAAATAACAATAATAATAAAAACAATGAAAAATATACCATATGAAAGAATAAATACAATAGTACAACATAAAAATATAGTGGAGATAGTGCACATGGCTCATAAAGTGGCTTAGTTTGTGTAATATTAAAGTTGTAGAGTTAATAGTGAAGTAATTATAAGTTGAAACTGTTCTAACGGGAGCACTTGATAGACAGATTGAACTGTTTCTGAGCCTTGAGGTCCATGCAGGAAAAGCTATGAATCGTTTCCCGGATGAAAGAAGTTCAAATACACTCTGTGCATGGCTGAGTGGAATCCATGCAAAGGCTTTTGGTCTTCCTGAGGCTGCAGCATGTACTCTAAATGTCTTTCAAGGCTTTCCAATCAGCTACTGTACGGCTGTAATTCCACAAAGTGTGGAGTAGTGCACTGAGAGTAACAGCACTAAAGCAGCTATAGTAGTTGAAATAGTTTGGCCATTGCGTGCACCATATACAGTATTTTTACAGAATGATTTAAATCAAGTGCCTTAAATTTATAAACAATACACAATTAATTTCGATAAACGTGATAAATCCTGTGTCATTGATGCAAATCTGAAAAAAAGGAGACCGCACAAGCAGTAGCACTGCTTTTACGCTGGGTGCCATGAGTTTGCATAACCGAGCAGACAAGTGTGTTTCCAAGGTGAGGGGCTTCGGTGAAATTGTGCGTGGCTTTATGGCAAGTTTAGTTTTTATACATCTCAAAGAGTCCGTGCAAATGGGTTTATGCAACATTTTTGTGAATACTCACCGTTTATACATGAGGCACCAGAACTCGTGCACGGTGAGCATCCCTTAGTGTAGATCTGTGCTTCGATTTAATTTTCATAGTGGAAAACAGTACCTTGTGTGCATGTGTACTGCTCAAAAGACGTATTATCTTCTTTAAGAGGGTAGATGTCTTTGAAAATGAACAAAGTATTTCTAAAAGAATCTGTCTGATCCTGGCTTCGTCTCCTTTTGCACCCCTGAATTACAGCTTTAGCTGACTGTTCAAGGACAGTCAATAACTTGCATCTGTAGATGATTAGAAATACTATCTACACTGACAGAGAAAGTGTCTTCAAACAGTTTAAAAGTGACATTATGTATTCTGACAACAGTCTGTCAAAGGGTATCATGCTACCACTTCTATGGTAGCAGTATACCTTCTGTACCCAATAACTAGTAACATTTTCTAACTAGGATAGGCGTGTTGGCACTTGAGAAAAGTTATTTCCTTATAGTTGTCTTCTCCAAAGTTTTATTTTAATGATGAATACTTTAACAGTGCTGTATATTGCTGCAATCAGCTGATATGAACCTAGCAACTTAAGATGAAATATATTCAGTTCCTGTGTTATTTACACAAGGAAGTAGAAGTACATCAACAAGTTGTTATCTTCAAAATTCCTGGAAAATCTATTCTGCCCTCTTCCATAACTATTTTGATTTCTGATCTTAAATCAAGAAACTTTTCCTTGCGTTTTCTCTGCTTAGCCATAGCACCTCTGTAAGGTAAAGCACGTCTGAATGGTAGCTCAACAAAAGTGTGTGGCATAAATATACATGGTGACAAAGTCAAAGAAAAGACGCAGGCAGGGACAAGTGCACAAAGGTAATGTTATACCCCCACCCCTAATTTCAGACACTCACTGTGAAACAGTGCATGAATTTAATGTAAATGCCAATTAAATACAATAAAAAAAGGTTTACCTACACTTTAAATATTTTAATGTTCCTGCCAAGTGGCAAGCCCTCGTGGTAATATTTTTTCTACCTCCATTTAGCATGACAAAAATCTGCTTAAATTTGTCCCCAGACAGTGATGTACGCATATTTTTTTCTTTGTAGCATTTCTGAGAAATTTCTGATTGATAGGACAGAGTGTTTAGATGTAAATCCAGTTCCAATTTTGAGATCATATGCTAGAAAGCACTCTGTGACTTTTGCTTTTTAATGTACCTTGAATACAGCTTGCAATCTGAAAGTGATTCCAAAGCAATTAACAAAATCAATTAATAGCAAGAAGACTACCAAAGCTGCATTGCTGCAAGGATATCTTTAGACACATATGAACTTCTTCACAGTAAGAAGGTGTATTATCGTAGTATTTCCCTCTACTTACCCTTTACCTTTTTTCTTCAAGGGTAAGTATACTCGTCAAGTTTGTTACCAGGTTGGTCTACTGTTACAGTGCCCTAACTTTGTATGGGTTATCATTTGTATTTGATGTCAGTTGGGGCTGAACCAATGGTTGACAATAACATCCATATAAAATAGATATTATTCATTGGGTTCAATCATTTGAAGAATTTTGCTCCAAGCGGTGCTTAATAATATTAGTTTTCAAGTTTGTTATGTGTACATAGCACAATGAAATTCTTACTTCCATGTGTCTTCAGAACAGTATACTGTATATACAAGTATATACAATATACTAAATAGTATTTGCAAGTATATAAATAAAACACACGCACTATTTGTATTTTAAAATATTTGCTCTTGTTATTGACTGTCCCCAAATCTACTGATGTAAGTATCACCGGTCATGTACCTTTACAAAAATGTCTGTACAAGACAGATGAGGTCTTCAATTAGTCACTTTATCTTCCTATGGCACAAAATGGTACATACAGTCATTTGAAAAGTAAGTATTCCCAATGGAAACTCTTGACTTTCTCTACATATTTGAATATTCAAACATTAGATCTTCATGCAAACTGTACCTACACTTAAAGGTGATATACTTGAATAAAACACACAGAAAATTTGCCTTTTAAGTTGTTTATTTAACAGAAATATCCGTAGATGTAATGTTCTACTGTGGATCTGCTGGGGAAAAAAGTAAGCACACCCTTGATTTCAAAACTTGATATTGCCCCGATTAGTAGGAATGACTTCTTGTAGGCATTTTGCATAACTGCTCAACTGTTTTTATGACATCAACTCAGTGAAATTTTTGAACACTTCACCTGCAAAATTCCTTCAGTTGTAAGATTTTAGCAGGTTTTCTTCCAGGTACTGCTCGTTTCAAAAGCTCCCACAACTTTTCAATGGGATTCAAATCAGGGGTTTCACTGGGCCAGCCCATAACCATCCATTTCTTCTTTTTGGAGCCATTCCTTAGTGGATTTGCTAGTGTGTTTCAGATCATTATATGTTGATATGAGGCAGAATTCACAGTTGACTTGATGAAGCTGTCTAGGCCCTGAGTCAGCATTGTAACTCCAAACAATAGCATTTCACCAACATGCTTCACAGATGGCATGAGATTCATCTCTTATCTTTATCTTTAACAGTCCAGACAAGTAAAATCTATTAAACTGTACAAATATTGTAGCTTGTAATTTTTTAAAATGCTATGCAATTGCTTTCATGGAATTGTTTTACCCTAAATGAATATTATAAATAAACTATACATTTTCAGTAGTATTGTTGTTGTTTTGCCTTTTCTGTGATAGCAAATTTAGCAATTTAAATTTTGTAATGTATTATTTTTAGAACAAACCTAATCTATTTTGAGACATGTACTGCATAATGTTTAATTATGTTTTCTTAGGAGGAAGACATTGCGATCCAAAATCTCAATAAGAAAGTACAAGAGGTACAGTAAATGAATACTTTATTTTATTGATGCATTTTTACCCTTTAGAAGATCATTTTGTATTTATAAAATAAATCACCATAGCACACATTGTCAAATTTTATATTATTTGTTCAATCTGATGATTAACAAGCTTCAGCAATTTAAGAATATGTAGTCCAGAACATTTGGCTACCAGAAATAGGAATTACAATACTGTTGCCCTCATGATGGGAATTAACCTTCTGCATCTGATTGATTGATACTGCACTGGGAAATAGGAGGTGAAGATTTTGGCTCCAGAGGGGTATGCCCTTACCTACCAATGGAAGGTTGTCTCTTTTGTTGGTCACCCATTCCATGAAAAACTAGTTATTTGTCTTCTAGCCTATTTTGCATCTGTATTCAATTACCTAAACCAGGTCTCGTTATGTCAAAATTTCAGAGTTCAAACCTCAATACTCATGTAGAGTATAAGATCCAGCACAGTTATTTTACTAATCACCACTAATATAACATTTCAATGGGATTCAAATCAGGGCTTTCACTAGGCCAGTCCATAACCACCCATTTCTTCTTTTTGGAGCCATTCCTTAGTGGATTTGTTGATGTGCTTCAGATCATTATTGTACTGAAGGGTCCATTTGTGATTCAAATTTAACTTTCGAATAGATGGCCTCACAAGCTCCTAAAGCATATGTTGATATGAGGCAAAATTCACAGTTGACTTGATGAAGTTGCCCAAGCACTGAATCAGCAAAGTAACCCCAAAGAATAACATTTCACCAACATACTTCACAGATGGCATGAGGTTCTTCTCCTAAACTGGTGTCTTCGGTTTATACTTATTCAGCTTCAGAAAATATATTTTATAACCATCTAACCACTTCAAAGTTACAAAGGTACAAATATTGTAGCTTGTAATTTTTTAAATGCTGCGCAATTGCATTTATTGACTTGTTTTACCAAAAAGGAATATTATATTTTCTGTGAGAGCAAATTTAGCAATTTAAATTTTGTAATGCATAATTTTTAGAACAAACCTAATCTATTTTGAGACATGTACTGAATAATGTTTAATTATGTTTTCTTAGGACATATAAGTTGCCGTCCACAACTTTTGAAGGAGATATCAGGTACCGTAAATTAATACTTTATTTTATTGATGCATTTTTCCTCTCTAGAAGACCATTTTGTATTTATAAAATAAATTGCCAAAGCAAACATAACCAAATTTCATATTATTTGTTCAATCTGATGATTAAAAAGCTTCACCAATTTAACAATATGTAGTACAGAACATTTGGCTGCCAACGGTACTACCAGAAATAGGAATTGGGATACTCTTGCCCTCATGATGGGCATTAACCTTCTGCATTTGATTGATTGATTCTACACTGGGAAATAGGAGGTGAAGATTTTGGCTCCAGAGGAGTGTGCCCTCACCTAACAACAGAAGGTTGTCTCTTTTGTTGGTCACTAATTCCATGAAATATTAATTTTTTGTCTTGTAGCCTATTTTGCAACCACAATCAATTATATAAACCAGGTCTCTTTATGTCAAAATGTCGGAGTTCAAACCGCAATACTCATGTAGAGTATGGGAGCCAGCACAGTTATTTTACTAATCGCCACTAATATAACACATATAGCAAAAAAAACAGAATGTTATGAATAAAGAACAACTGTTACCCTCCTCTTTTCTATACAAAAGTAATATTCATGCATTATATAGTACTATTAGTAATAATATGTTTCCATAGACAATTAGCATACTTTGCGAGTAGTTAATTGTACAATGAAGTTTTTCCAGATAGCTGCCTATGCTTCTGCTAAGTCAAATTTGTAATTCGTGGTTGAAACGCTGCAGTAGTAATCACCAGTGGCTTCATGTATAACACCATGCATAGAATTCACACTAAAACATGTCGTAAAGACAAAAATAGAAATGTGCATATGCACAAAAAATTCCAGATGCATAAAACTGTCTGTACACCAAGTTAAATGCATTTCTCCTTTATAAATCACAATAAACATGAAATTTAACGCACATGCCTTATAGGACTATCCCGAGTCCTCCCAGAATTTTACATATCTGAATATGCAAATCAATATAAATATCCTCTTCCATTCAGTATTTTGTTAAAAGTCAACGGCAAATGCACGTGTAAAAATTAAGATTTTCACCAAATGCCAAGTGGAGGTCCTACTCAATGAAGCTAAGGTGAGGTAAAACGTAGTTTTTTTGTGGCTTAGGCAGTGGCATGAGCAACAAAGAGAACATGATGGAATTGACACTCAAAAGTTAAAGATCAGAAAGTTGCACAGTGCCAAAAATATAAAAAGAAGTGGTAAGATGTCAAAGTCGACCCACCGTCTGGCTGTCATATGGAATGGTATTAGGCTACAGAGAAAGAAAAAAAATAATGACACAGTGAAGAAGAAAGAGATTGAAATGTCGAATTAAATCTCAAAATTTTCACTTTAATCTTGCAGTTTATTTTGTCATTAAAGTAGAACATCGTAACCTTCATCTCAAAATCAATGTTTAATTTACTAGAATTTCTCAAATCCAATTGTAACTAAAGCAGCAAGTTAAATGCTTTGTATTATATGTGTGTGAATCAGTATGTGTGTGAGTCACTATGTGTCTTTCTCTTTCACACACAGGAGCGCAAAGGCACTGATCACCACACAGAATACATTACATTTATTATATTACAGCTCTCACAACATTTTAAAACACTAATATGTATAATTGATATCATTTTCATGAAGAAATGCATAAAAGCACGTACTAAACATGGGGACACAGTGGGGCAGTGGTAGCGATGAGGTAGTGTCCCATCTAAGAATTGCTCCTGCCTCCCCCGTCCAGGGATTGTTTCTGCCTCCCCACCCCATCCAGAATAAGTCCTACCTCCACCCCATCCAGAATTGCTTGTGCCTCCCCCGTCCAGGGATTGTCCCTACTTCCAGCAAGATTCTTGTTGGGACACACACGACCCTGGATTAAATCATTTATTGCAGCAGTACTGTGTCTTTTAAACGTACCAACCCCAAATTCCTGTCTTTCCATTTTTTTTCTCCACATAACTAATCACGACAATATAAGCTCTGTATTAAATGTATACCCAGCCGTAAGCTTAGTACACTGATTCTTTAAAACTGTTACGGAACAATGAAAAATCTTGGTAATACATGTTTAATTATTATATCCGTTTTTCTATCCAGGGTCATGCCAGTCCCAGGAAGCGTACAACATGAGGGAGGATCAATCCCTTGATAGGGCACCAGCTCATCACTTCCACTGTCTCACCGTGTCCCCACATGTATAATTATTAACAATATGCATTATTTAAATGCAGTTAATAATTTATCTATAAAATGTAATATACATACTTTTGTGCATTTAATCAAAAAATATCAAGTATACATCCTAGTATTCTAACACCTCACAGGTCCAAAAGGATAGCTGTTTGAAATCTAAATTGACTTGAAGCCAGTCTTTATTATCATAAATACACGCTGTCTCCTCTATCGAATTCCTTCATTGTCATTGTAAAGTAAAATGATAAAAAGAAACAATTATAAAAGCAATGAAAAATAAACCATATGAAAGAATAACTAAAACAGTACAACAACATTAAAATATAGTGCTGATAGAGCACATGGCTCATAAAGTTGCTCAGGTTGTACAATATTATAGTTGTATAGTTTATAGTGAGATAATTGTAATTATATGTAGAAACTGTTCTACCGGGAGCATTATGTTTATAGCTCTTGTGGTGAAACTGTTTCTGAGCCTTGAGGTCCATGCTGGAAAAGCTATAAAGCGTTTGCAGGATGAGAGAAGTTCAAATACACTTTGTGCATGGCTGATTGAAATCCATGCAAAGGCTTTTGGCTTTCCTGAGGCTGCAGAATGTACTCTAAATGTCCTCCATTGCTTTCCAATCAGCTGCTTTATGGCTGTGATTCCACAAACAGACACAGTGGGTTAACATACAATGCTAAAGCAGCTATAGTATTAGAAATAGTTTGGCCATTGCATGCATCATTATACAGTATTGTTACAGAATTATTACAATGAAGTGTCTTAATTTTGTAAAGAATATGCAATTAATTTCGATAAACTTGATAAATCCTGTGTCACTGATGCAAATATGAAAAACAGGAGACCACATAAACTTTAGCACTGCTTTGACACCGAGTGCCACCAGTTTGCATAACCGTGCAGACAAGTGTGTTTGCAAGATGAGGGGCTTCGGTGAAATTTTCGTGGGTTTACTCCAAGTTTAGTTTTTATACATCTCAATTGGTGCGTGGAAATGGGGTACAGAACATTTTTGTGAGTATGCATCATTTATACCTGAAGCCCCAAAACTTGTGCATGGTGAGCATCCCTTAGTGTGTATCTATGCTTCAATTTAATTTTCATAGTGGAAAATAGAATCTTGTGTCCGTGTGTACTGCTCAAAATTCATATCACCTTCTTTAAGAGGGTAGATGTCTTTGAAAATGAACAAAGTATTTCTGAAAGAATCTCTCTGATCCTGTCTTGGTCTCCTAGGTGATTATATACACTATCTACACTAACAGAGAAAGTGTGTTCAAACAATTTAAAAGTGGCATTGTGTATTCTGACAACTGACAGCAGTCGGACAAATGGTATAGTGCTACCACTTCTATGGTAGCAGTATACCCTTCTCTACCAAATGACTAATAATATTTTCTAGCAAATATAGGCATGCTGGCAATTGAGAAAAGTTATTCCCTGAAAGTTGTCTTTTCCAAAGTTTTATTTTGATGATGAATGCCTTCACAGTGCTGTATATTAGATAGATACTTTATTAATCCCAAGGGGAAATTCACAAAATTACTGCAATCAGCTGATATGGACCTTGCAAGTTAAGATTAAATGCATTCATTTCCTGTGTTATTTGCACAAGGAAGTAGAACTACATCAACCAGTTGTTTTCTGAAATTTCTGCTCACTTCCATAACTATTTTGGTTTCTGATCTTAAATCGAGAAATTTTTCCATGCGTTTTCTCAGCTTAGCCAGAAGACTTCTGTGAGGTCATGGTAGCTGAACAAAAGGGCGTGGCATAAATATATATGGTGGCATAAAGTCAAAGGAAAGATGCGGGCAGGGAGAAGTGCACAAAGGTAATGTTAGACCACCACCCCTCATTTTAGACACTGTGAAAAAGTGCATGATTTTAATTTAAATAGTAATTGAATACAATAAAAAACGTTTACCTACACTTTAAATATTATTATAATGTTTGTGCCAAGTGTCAAACCCTCTTGGTTATATTTTCTCTACCTCCATGTAGCATGACAAAAGTCTGCTTTATTTTGTCCTTAGACAGTGATGTAAGCATTATTTTTTCTGTGTAGCATTTTTGTGAAACGTCTGATTGATAGCACAGAGTGTTTAAAGCAGGGGTGCCCAATGCGTCGATTGCGATCGAACAGTAGATCGCAAAGGTAGTGCAGGTAGATCGGGTTGCATTCAAAAAAAAGTTTTTTAAACGTTAGTCTATCATATATCCTAACACACTGATCATCCCGCACGCATGAACAAACGTGCAAGCTACTGCAAAACTCCAGCTATCTAAGTCATCTAGTTAGCCTTCCAATTTATATCGACTAAAGGAGGGATTTAAAAAAAATTGTTTGGGGAGGGTATGGGCTGGATATGGAATTTAAAGAGGATTTTTTTCTCTCACAATGTCACAATCGAAGTGCGTTTGTCTGATCTGTCAATCTATCATTGCCATTCCAAAAAAAGAAAATGTGGAAAGGCACTTTCAAACTGTTCATAAAAACTATGAAACTGACTTCCTTCCATAAAATGATCTGAGAAAGAGAAAGGAGAGGAAACTAAAATATATATATATATGTAGCATTTTTAATGTAGGTAGATCATTTCGACCTGGTCATTTTAAAAGTAGCTCACAAGCCGAAAAAGTCTGGGTATCCCTGGTTTAAAGGTACATCCAGTTCTAATTTTGAGATCATATTCTATAAGTCACTCAGTGACTTTTGTTTTTTAATGTTCCTTGAATACAACTTGCAATCTAAAAGCGATTCCAACCCACTCAAGAAAATCAATTAATAGCAACAAGACTACCAAAGCTGCATTGCTGCAAAAAAATATCTTTAGACACATATAAAACCTCTTCACAGTTAGAAGCTGAATTATCGTAGTATTTCCCTCTACTTACCCTTTACCTTTTTTTTTCCAAGGGTAAGTGTACTCATCAAGTTAGTTACCGGGTTCGTCTACTCTTGCACCTTACGATTACCACACACATACATAGGTATACACATACACAATGAAAATCGACAGTGCCCATGACACACACACAGATGGTTAACCTCTGGCACTTTAAACCACACAGGCGCCTTAGGAATAACACAGTCTGTCACTCTCTCAGCACTTCAAGAGATTTATTATCTGCACAAACAACATACAATGTTTTAATGCTATCTCAGACCTAAATATTAGTTTTGCTCTACAAGAATACATTAAAACATTGATCTTCTGGAAGTAACCTGAACTGGTGAAACATTGCCCGTATATCCCCACTTTCTGCAATGTTGTGCTCTCGGAACCTGAGCAGTACTCCAAGTAGTGTTGGACCTAATGTTGGTCCAGGCAAAAGGTTCCCATTTAGATTAATTTGCTGGTACCTGTAAGAGCAGTTGAACACAACTCTGGCCTTACCATTGTGCTGTACAATATGGTGGGGAACGTATTATGATTGAGACCTCTCAGCTTCTTCCATTGGTATCTTCACCACAAGACCTTCCTCTATAAGCTTGTGTATTTCTTTGCTATACACAGCTGCCAGTTCTGGAGTATTGAGTAGGCGGAGCTCTGTGGCTCTTAAAAGAGCCATAGCTGAAGAAGGTGGTGCATGAAGGAGGGAGCATCTTTCTTCCACAGGAGTGGTGGTGCATAGCGACTCATGTCATTGACTATGATACAAGTTGTTTTTTCCTCCAGAGTGTCCAGTGCAGCTTTGTCCTGCTTTGAGCGGATGATCTCCCTTTCGTTCCTGTGTTCAATCAATCAATCAACATTTATTTATATAGCACATATTCATACAAAAAAAATGTAGCTCAAAGTGCTTTACAAAATGAATAGAGAAATAGAAGAGACAATAAAAGATAAACATAAGTCAACATTAATTAACATAGAATAAGAGTAAGGTCCGATGGCCAGGGTGGACAGAAAATACAAAAAAAAACTCCAAAGGCTGGAGAAAAAAATAAAATCTGTAGGGGTTCCAGACCAAGAGACCGCCCAGTCCCCTCTGGGCATAAATGTGTTAACAATATATCAAACTGCCAAAGACTCTCCACATGATGATGCAGTTCTTGAGTGGGAGAGAGTAATGTGGTTTGGAGACAAGAACTTTCATTTGAAGGGCGTTGCAAAAAGGTTGTGAGCTCTTGGACTGTCCAGCCTAGTAGTGTCTGTACTGCTACAGAGCCCCTAGGAGGTTCCCTCCGAACTGGAGCAGTAGAAGTAATCAGCTGAGGGTAATCTGACCCTATGAGAAGCAGGGGTTCAACTCTACTGAAGCCATGGATTGGTATATCTTGTGAAGAAGGGTGCTGAACGCATCCCTAGAAGTCACGGTTGCGCCTCCAAAACCCCCTCTTAAACGCTGATACAATGGAAACACAGTTTACCTCCTCTTTGCTCCGTTAGCTGCTGCAGCTATGTCACGTGATCTGCTTCTTGTACAGCGCTTAGTATATTTAAAAGCCTGTGCAGCACCTGTCCTGTTTGCTCATTGCTTTGTCTCTCTCTCCTCCCCCAGACATCCTCTGCTCCTGTTGGGGATCCCGCTCCCGGCAAGCTTGTTACGAAGAGGAAGATGTTCACACAGAGTTCATTTTACTTTTGAAAGACTTTTGTTTGATATGTTTGTTTAAATAAAGTTCCTGTCTCTACAATCTCCTGTGTTTCTGTGCAATTCTGTGAGCCAAGAGCAACAATCTCTTAAGTGTTTATACTTTCTTTTCAATACTTCAATGGGGCAATATTGCTCAGCCAGGTTCAGTTTATTGGCAGTAAAAGCTCTTTGAATGCAATATTTTACTTTCGGGTCTGCTTGGGCAAATATCTTGAAGGAGACAGCAGCACCTTTTAATTGAATAATATCATGTCTTATTGTTCTCAGTGACAAGATCTCTTCAGCTCCTTTCAGTCCAAGTTGCTTGGCAGCTTCTGGCAGAATTGTCCTCTCAGATCCATCATCTAACACAGCATGTGTATCTAATATTCTTGATCTACTCCATAGCCGTACAGGGACTACCTTTAGCATCACCCTGCCCAAGTGGCTGATTTGATCGACATTAATACGAGGTGATGATGTACTTACTGTAAGAATGCTCTAATTCTCTGTAGCAGAAGCAATGTCATGAAGTACAGGTAAATATTCACCTCTGCATGTTGAACAGGGTTTCATAAGTGTACAACTATCCTGTTTGTGACCTCGGCAGCTCCTTCAACATCAATCTTGTTCCTCAACCCATTTCACCTTTTCTGTGTGGCACAATTTGCTGAAAGTTTCACAAGCATTGAGGTAATGTTCACGGTTATTGCAATAAGGGCAAAATGGTCTTGGTCTTTGTAGACTTGAAGAGCTTCTGTTCTCTTCGGTAGGGCTGTCCTTTAACTGCTTCTGTTGCACATCTGCATATCTGTATGGCCTGAGCTTTCTGGTCAAGCCACTCTGCAAGGTCTAGTAGAGTCTATGTTCTTGCACTGCCACTCATAATAATGTGTTTATTAAAGTAGTATTCTTTAAATGAGTCTCTATACAGTAGTTCACAAGCAGTTTAGCTAGCAAGTCTTCTACATGAGATCCACACTGTAGTTTCAGCTCTAGCAGGCCCATCCATAGTGTTAAGAATGCCCACCAAATTGTTGACATCAGTAGCAAAGTCCTCAAAGCCTTGAGCATCACCTGGCCGTAAGGCTGGAGTGTTCAGAATTGACTTCAATTCATGTTGAACTAACTGTCTTGGTTGACCGTATCTTTGCTCTAAAGTTTGCATTGCACCAGTATATGGGAGTGGGTGATGGACATACCTTTTAGCAGTGATAAGCAGTGGGTAGCTCTAGATGATCCAGCAATATTTGGTACTTATACTCTTCAGTTAAATGGCGATGAGGGCCAAGGATACTGTCTAATCCTTTCTTAAGCATGAGAAAGTCACTCTCTTTGCCTGAAGAAAAGGCTGCTAACTTTGGTTTTGGTATGCCATATGATGATGCAATTGCCATTTCCATTAATCCAGGCACACTAGGATCAGTGGGGGTGTAAATGTGTAGAGGAGGCTGCCTTCGGTAGTGCTGATGTGGAATTAAATTAGGAACTGAGGACTGTGGCAGCAGTTGAAACAATGTCTGCACAGGAGCTGGCTGGAACTGTGGCTGCACTGGAGCTGGCTGTGGCCAAGAATATGATCTAGAGAATCTAGTTAACTGTCCATAAGATTGTGAACCTGACAGGGCTGCTATACTGTCGTAAAGAGCTGGCTGAGAAATTGACTGTGCCCTATGTTGTGGATAATGGGGCACAGGACTCTCAGAATGGAAGCAATCCTCAGTTACTTGCGTAACACTTTCCATAACAATCTGAAGCTCCCTCATCTCATTCATTACTCAGAGCTCTCCAATGTGACTCTAAGAAATTTATGCTCTCCCTCTTCACATTAGGAACTTGCATAAAATAGCTCCCATATGAGTTATAGGTTGAATATGTACCAGTGGATGATCAATCACAAAGTCCTCCAAGTAAGCTGGCACACACCATGTGTGACTTGGACGAGGATTTGTTATCTGTGTCTCACTGTAAAAATCTCTAGATGTAGCCATAGCACAGCCTATGTATAATCCAGCACGAAAGACCACTTTGTGAGGGACAGTTGTATGTTACTGTGCTGACTGTACACTTGCTGGCCTAATTTTTCGGCTAGAAAGAAACACAGCTACACCAGAGAGTAGATAACACCCTTCAAGTACTTTAATAGATGTGTATACATACAGTAAGTGTATGTGTGGTATCTAAACAGAAATAAATTAATACAATAAGTACACAAATACAAATGGAATACATATATGAACATAACTAATTAAATGTCAAACTGGAACATTATTACATAGTATTCAAAAAGAGCAATGTTAAACATCAATTCCTCAACTTTAGGTATTGTTAATCAAACCAGTAGGTGGCACTATTAACCAGACTTAAAGGTACAGCGTAATGCCCAAGACAGCATTCCTTTATAAAAACAAACTTTACATTTAATACTGAGAAAATCAACATATTTTAATGTCTTGGAGTGAAGTAAAGTACAGCGTATCTCTCCTTAAAGGTCAACAGTGCACAAATAGCCATAATAGCGCTTTTGTATATTTGCACTAAACATTAATATAAGTTGCAATATTAGCTAAGATATTAAGCTACATTGAACACTGCAAAAAAGAAAACAACTTACTTTGTCAATAACGCACAACACACAGTTGCAAAAGTTAGCAACAAAGTATAACTTGAAAAAAGACAAACAGGCAGAGACTGTGAGCATGTTACAATTCAGGAACAAAACGCCTTGCATGCGCAATAGTCTTGTGGGGCCTGCCTTGCCTTGCCTAGGTTCAGCATAAAGCAGGGAATTTTGTACAATATCTATACATATAACTGCACATATATACCAAATATACAAATACAAGTATAAAAATACCTATACCTAAATATGAAAATATATCTAGCAAAAAAGGACTTTGTGGGAGGGGGCACATAAGGGAGACTAACAAATGCAGACTATAAATTAAGGACTATAAGAAACTGTGCAAAACGGCAGGTAAGTAGTGTAAACATCTTCTTTTATAATACGCTACTGCGGCTATCCTTTTGTCTGTTCAGGATTTTAAATCACCTGTAGCTCGCAAACCGTATGAACTATTGACCTGAAAAAATGAAAAATGAAAGAGCTGCTCAGGAGCAGCAAGCACATCAACCTCTGAGCAAACTAATTCTAAACATACAGAGAAAGAGTATGAAAACTATGAATGCTCAAGTCAAGTGTGTTCACTGCACATTATCGTGCAATGTGCCGCTACTGGTGTATCATATGTGCACTTCTTTAATGCAATTACACTATGCAAATACGAACAATTGTGAAAGTATGCATTGAGTTGAGAGAGTTAAAATGTACTCACTCCACATGGGACTTAAACCCACAATCCAATGTCTTATCAATTGGTATTCTAGTCGTTATGTCACCTACAGTAAGATGTATTGTTGTCTGTATCTACTACAGGCTTTTTATTCATCTTTAATGTAACACATTATAAGACCATGGCATCTTGGAATTTAAAATGATACTGTATCTTAACTTACCATTGCTGCTTTGAAGCAAGGTATTCAATAATCACTTCTCTTGATGAGAGTCCCAATACTAACCTTCTGAACCTGACAACAGGCTATAGAATCTGCTGGGGAAATTCCAGATGCTCCCACAATTTTTTTTTTATTGTAATCCATCCAGCATTTCCTAGACCTCTCCATATGTCCATAGTCTCCTTCACTAATTGCTTTAAGCTACCACAGCTGATTCCGTTCAGTCCAGAGCTGCAGAAACAGTCCTCCAAGGTTTACCCAGATTGTCAAACTCCACTTTCCTTTGAACTAGAGGTCTACACTTCCATCAGATCTCATTCTACAACCACCTGATTTCACACTGCTCAGATTCCATGCTGGATCATTCCTGCTAAAGCAAATTTCACATTTCACGGCTTCTAGTCGTAGGGTATGTCAGATCTGTCAGCAGGATTTGCTGATTTTTTTGCTGAACCATGTCATTTTAAATGACTAAAAATCGCTGGCCATGTCACATTTAATGGTTGCATGCTGACTTTCCATACAGTCCTACTCCTTTGACAGCAAATAACAAGCTGCTCAATTGAGCTGACACTGTATGACAGGTTAACAGGTAGGAGAGTCCAAATGCAATCTCTGACCCTTTTTTTTCCTTTCTCCTTTTCCATTCTGTAAAACGTAATACGCAAGACTTCAGACAAAACAATGTCCTCTTCTGTTTTTGAGGTCCAAAACAGCCGTATTTTTAATTACTTGTTGCTGCCTTGTATGCATTATACTTCTGGATGAGCTTTAATTGGTTGTCAGCTCTCAGGCACACAGTGCCCATCCTACGACTAAAGACCAAATCAAACTCTTTTGATTTTATAGGAGTGAGTCATTGGGTATGTCACACTATGCAACTGAATTCAAGGAAGCACACTGCTGACTGCTCCTGACTTGCTAAGAATTATGTTAATATTGCTGGAAAAGTTCTATAATGTGAAATGACTTTAACATTCCTATAATAGATCTGTTTTAAAGGTGTTCAGCAAACACACTTGTTATTGTGTAGATACTGTATGAATTGCCTAAACAGACAACAGTAGTTACAACCTTTAGGGCTAAATGTTTTTTTTGCCTTTAGCTCAGGTGGTTTAATCAGCTATCATCTCATACATGAAGGACAAGTCACCATGAGAACAAGAACATGGATTGTTAAGGGTGCTTGGTATAACAAATGAGCATTTCTGAGATGGAAAGACTGACTTAGTTTGGGTTTTTTTCGTTTTCTTTCTAAAGACATACCAGTTAGGTTTATCACCTCAAAGTGCATCATGTATTACAAAGGGCTGATTACCTTCTTCATACTTGGATGTAGACCATCTTAGCTCATGGACTAAATGGGTCCTTACCTGACATCCACTTTATAATGATATAATTTTATAAGTAATGTTTACTTAAAGGATTACAGTAGACCCCTGCGAAGTTGTGGTTCAGAGTTTGCGGCCTCAGTCATTCGCCGATTTTTCCTTAGAACCTGTCTAATAATTGTTAGTGGAAACCACAAATATCCTCCGCAATTTTTATGGCTTTTTTCATGGCAATACTGTAGTGTAGAAAGAACAGGAAGCAACTGTAGAGGAAACGCGGCTTGGGATGGTGAAAGTAGCCAATAGAATTTGAAACTGCGACTCCCAGCAGTCCCTGCAGTGGCTCTGATTGGTCTTCTGTTGAGTGTGCTGGGGCTGTTGGGGTCAAAGGATGTCAGCGCGGCTTTTAAAAAGTGGGCCGGTGACCAAAAGCAATAAAAAAAGTTTTTGTAATTTGTGTTTCAAGCTCCTGTCTGTCTGCCTGCCTTCTGTTGGGTTACCTGTACTTATTCGTTTTGTCCTGGATCGTTTCGTGTTTGGCGTCTGCATTGTCTGCTGTCTGCCTGTGTACATGAGGACTGTAAATGGATTCATGGCCATCCTGCAAAGATAGAAGCGCTCCTGAACCCATCTTCACCATTTCAAGAACTAGCGGTAGGACTATCTTTACATTCCCATTCAACGTGTAGATCTCTGGACTATCTATTTTCATCATTACATTTCATCTGTTGCCATTTTTCATGAATGTTTTTCATGATTTACTGTGTGTGTTTTGGTAGTGCTTTGCTATATTTAATGTGTAATCACTGTAAGGGGAACAGGGGTGGTATCGTTGTTTTCATTTACTTCATTTGTTTTCATTACATTCTTTATTTGCTGTTTGACTACCGGATTGCTTTGTTTTTGTCTCTGTTTGTGAGTGCGGGTTGGGCCAAGGCTGGGTGTGCCCCTGGAATCTCCCACATAAAAATAAATAAATCACTGTCTTCTTGACGGTGTGAATCTTAGCAGCACCGGACCACTACAGCGTTATTCATTTCTCCTTGCTGCTGATTGACTGTGATGCATCTCCAGCTTAGTGTTCTTGTGCTTTCCGTTTTGTTCCTCTTAACCCTTAAACCGCCACAACCAGCTATAGTCGTTTCCTAGTGCCATTTGCGAGCACACAGCAGCTGATCAGTCAGTGCCATACATTCGTTGAGTTGCCAGCTCATGACCACTGCCAGCCCTTTGTGAGTAGGGGGCTGAATGCACTCCTAGAAGACATGGACGCTCTCTAAAAAACCCTCTTAAAAAACGCTGATAGACTACTTTCACATTGTTCCCTTACTTGCTGGGCTTACTTGCGGTTGCTCTGTCATGTGATGTGCTTCTCGCACGACGCTAAGCTTACTTAAAAGCCTGAACAGCACCTGTCCCTTTTGGCTGATTGCTTTGTTTCTCTCTCCTTCCCCAGTCATCCTCTGCTCTTGTTGGGGGTCCCGCTCCCATTGTGGTCCCCTATGATGTTTGTCTATTCTTTAATCGAGAACTAACTGCATACTGAGCTTGTTTTACTTCTGAAAGAGACACGTTTGTTTGAAGTGTTTGAATAAAGTTCCTTTCTCTACAATCTCCTGTGTTTCTGTGCAATTCTGTGACCCAAGCGTGACACCCCACAGCACTGCAGCCTCACTGTCTCTGGGATTGAGCCACTGCACTAGACTAGCCTGCCAGCATCAGCGCTTACCTCTGTGTGCTTGCGTGCTGCCAGTTCAAGCACAGTTGGCTCGGTGATTTACTTAATTTCATTCATGGTGTCAGTTGCATCTTGTACATATTGTTACGGTAGTTTTTTAAATAGTTTTTACAGTTCATTAGCAGTGTGTAAAATTATTAGTGTTGCAGTAATTGTGATGCTCTTTGCATGAAAAAAAATGTGTTCTATTAAAATTTCATTTTTTCTTTGTGAATTGTCATGTTTACCTAAAGTGGCAGCGAAAAAGTATTTGGCGTCCAGGAATGCATTAACCTCCAAGTATGTGGCAGTTTAAGGTTTAAAGCCCCAAGATGCCGCTGAAACGCCCTGCACCTTCTAAGGCTTCTGGCAATGAAAACGCGCTTGCATGAATTACAGTACATATAGCAGTAACATTAGTATTTGACATTCTAGCCCTGTGGGAGACATAGCAGTACAGTACTGTACAGTATACGCTTTACCTTTACATTCTTTTTTTAGGTAATGTATTAAGCTGAGTTTGAAATTATATTCAAGTGTTTTGGGGGCATATTTAGGGTTTAAACTAAGAAAATAGGCATTTTTTTAACCGCATCCAAAATTCGCGGTTTTTCATAATTCGCAGCTGCTCTAGAAACGTTGCCACGAATTTTGGGGGTGTACTGTACTTGTAAATGCAGAATTGTTTATTTGGAAAACACCATGCAGGATGAAATTCTTGACCCGAAAATGGCAGCAGGTTACTCAATCGAGCACTGCAAAGCACTGGAAAGAGCAAAGAATCAATTGGCACTCAGCCCAGGTGAGCACTGGCACGGTGCTACAATACTCATAATGGCAACAAATTACATCTTTAGAATAGCACATTTAAACATTACTTCATTGTAAAAAATTGCTGTCCACACTAACATGTACATTACTGTAATTACAGCAGTTTAATGACACCAGTTTGATTCAAACTATGTGATCAATAAGGGCATGCGAGTGTCATTGGTTTGAAGCTTTGAACCTGTGGATCTTTATTCGGCACTATCATCCATCCATCACTACTACTAGGAAAGCTCAAAGCTTTAGAAATGTTTTTTTCAGTTTTATCATGAAGGATTACAGAGAGTTCCTTGGACTTCATGGCTTGGCTTTTGTCTGGATATGCAGTGTGATTTCTCGGACTTCAGGTATGTGGCTTTCTGAACAATGACCAGTTAATTCAATTTGGAGAATAAAAGCTAACAGGAAACATCTAACCGCTGTTTGGAGGGACACAGTAAAGGGTCTGAATACTTATATGAACAAAAGATTTCAGTTTTTGCATTTTAATAAATCTGCAAACCTGTTTTCACTAAGCCATTATTGGGTTATTGAGTGTAGATAGATGGGCAAAATGACAAATGTATCCATTTAAAATTATTTCCACAACACAGAAAGTGAAGAGGTGTGAATGCTCTCTGATTTCACTGTAACCATGCCAGTGGCGAATGACCATAACTAGCATTTGTAACCAATAAGGATCTATCCATTATAGCAACTTTGTACATCAAATATTGGAAACTGAGCTGTTAACAGTTTTGCATAATACTGTAAATAACAGCAGACAGCATCAATATTTTAATACTTTCTATTGCTAAAAAAATTATCTTTATATATATACTTTTCTATCAGAATGCATTCCTTTGTAAGTATAATGCGCCATGTGTCTTCATTTCACGATGCTGTGCTGGCTGTCGCTTAAACACAGCCACAGTAGCTTACACAGTGCATCTTCTGTATGGAGTCGGTGCCTGACTAGGCTTTATTCAAGTGCCTATTCGTTTACCCAAGCTGTTTTTTTTAATTAATGAATCAATTTGTTTTAAAGAACAAAACACAGTCCAATGAAAAAAATAGCATATCTCCTTATATAATATGCTACCGTGGTTGTTCGTTTGTTCGCAAACCATTTCACCTATTGACTTGAAATTTGGTACACATATACTACGTGACAGGTGATGATTTTTATTACTCTTTTTACTTTTATTTTATTTTATTGTAGAATCAACTCTAGGTACCGCGCAGCAGGGCAGCCGTGTGGCGCATGTGTATGGGCGCCGTTCTCATTCCCCACCACCTTCGTTAATCATTCTTGAGGCAGATTGAAGACTTAAGTGCCAGCTTAAGTGAAAAATTAAAGAAAACGTACTAAGTAATTGCAACACAAAAACTAACTTAATCAGTTTTAACGTGAAAAGATGCCAACGAAAGAAGAGAAGCAGCAGGCCACTAGGGTGGAGAAAAGAAGAGCTGCTCAGGAAGCAGCAAGCGCATCAACCTCTGATCAAACGAATGCTAAACAGAGACGGAGAAAGAGGAGGAAAACTAGGAATGCTCAAGTCAAGTGTATTCACTGCACATTATTGTGTCCCTGCAACCAGACGATCCCATTTGGGGACGATGGAAGATAGTGACACACGAAGTGTGTTGCTTATGTTCAGTCTACTCCGTAATCTCGTTTTGGTTGCTGTCACTGCAGAAAACACTGCTTTACAAAGATAGGATGTTGGAAATGGAAGCAGACGTTTCAGTGCTTTTGTGGCAACCTCAGGATATTCCGCCTTGACTTTAATCCAAAACGTATGGAGATTTGAAGTTGTCTCAAACATAATTTTAAGGCCACCATTATTTGCAAACTCAAGCAGTTGATCCTCTTCATGCACAAACAAAGTTGATTCACCTGGCTTATTCACAAATGGGTCACAGATCCATTCCTTCCCATTTCAGGGGTCATTTGTGGTTGGGAATAATGCTCAAACTCTATTGAAAGCTGAGATAGGTGATCATACTACCAGCTGGGAGAAAGAAGGCCCTGGCTTGGTATCTTTAATAACTTCAGCTAACGCTTGAAACATATCAAAAATCCCAATGTTCACTTGTCGGCCCCATAAATCAAGTTTGGCTTTGAATGCAGCCACTTTATCTGCCAACTTGAACAACGGGTATCTTCTGCCTCTGCCCCACGTGCTGCTGCTCCACCACTGCCTCATATTTTCCTCTTCAGGCTCCTCCAGCACTCCTCCATCCTGGCTGGATACTGAGTCTGCAGAGTGGGTAAAGGTGGGGTGCCCTAGTGCCTGAATGCCAGTTCATATTGTGAGGTTTCTGAAATGTTTTGTGATCCCCCCACCCAACGGGAACATCACGCTGAAGTGTGTCCCGAAGCGCAATTGCTTCACAGTAGAGCTGTGAGCCTGCTGTTGCCCCGGCAACAGATAAACAGATCGGGATGCTCTTAGGCGTGTTGTCCCATTGACGGAGGTCCCAAGAGAGTTTAGAAACCTCACATTTTCTTAAATGAGTGCCGCATTAATAGTAATGTTTCTTGAACGAGCATCACTGAACCACATAAAAACTGTCTTCAAATCCGTCAGTTCGCATACGTTTGCAACCCGAGAGTTTTCTTCTTTTTTTGCATATAACCAAAACATATGCATTGTATTTGTCGTTCCAACAGATTGCACATCACAAACATTAACACTGTTATCGTTTTTTCATGTGTGCCGTTTTTATAGGAGGGTGACGAGGAGTTAAATTCCAATGGATGTTTTTCAAATGTTTACAAGCAATAAGCAAAAGGTATTATTGAAAACTACAGAAAACAAAAACAGCAAAAAAAAAACAGTACGAGGAAAGTTCAAAGAAAGAATTTTTTTTAGAATATTTCTGTTTGGAAATTGTTGTGCAAATGTGCACAACTGAGCTGCGACCACAGATCTAACTGCTCTGTGGATGATTTATTCAAGTATTTCATGGTCACTTCCTTGTAATGAAAGTATCTGCTGAATGTACTTCGTAGTAACGAGATTTCTATAGACTTGTGTCATATGGGGAAACTGTCGGGACCATAAAAATACTTTGTTGTAATACGCTCTCCCCTCTCTGCGCCGCTGCAAAGCCCCGCCCGCCCAGCGTTCTGAAAAGTCAGAGTGAGTCTCCATTGCTGGCAGTTCTCTTGCGGCCCGGTAGTGGGCCGCAGACTGGGGGTTGGGGACCCCTAAAGGCATCCAACGTGAAAGCCATGAAAAGTCAAGCTGCATACAGAAGAGAAGAGCAAATCAAATCCCGAACAGCCATGAGTTGAGGTGAATCTTAGTAGCGAAAACCAATCAGATCGCTTTCTGCTACCAAGATTCTACCAAGAATTGAAAGCTCGGGCCAATCGCAGCCCGTATCACCTACCAAGATTTGACCATTCACAACCCTTTTCGGCTACCAAGAATTGGCCAATGACGGCTCGGTCGGCTACCAAGAATTGGCGAATCACGGCTCGTGTTGGCTACCAAAACTCGGAAAGGGAGGCTGGCACCTCTTGTCAGTTAATGTATTCTGTAAATGCTTGTTCGACTCGGCACACAAACGCTTTGCGATTTGAGTTTCATTTTGAACTTTCTAAAAATGTTACGAGTGTCAGTTTGTGCAGATATATTTACATTCACGTACACATTTTTTGAATGATTTTTTAACCATTCTTGGTGCAGTTTATTACCTTTATTAAATATGTGTGCAAAATGTGTAAAGACATATAATAATGTATAAATATACAACCCCAAATCAGAAAAAGTTGGGACAGTGTGGAAAATGTGAATAAAAAAAGAAAAATGCAAGTTATAAATTCTCCTCACATTTTATTTCATTGCAGACAGTATGAACACAAAATAATTCATGTTTTTTTTTTGTCAACATCATTTGATTTGTAAATAAATATCCATTCTTGCCATTCAGGCTTGCAACACATTTCAAAAAAAGTTGGGACAGTACAGCATTTACCACTTTGTACAGTTCCCCTGTATTTTAACAACACTTAAAAGACGTTTAGGCATTGAAGAAATCAATTGACTAAGTGTCGCAGGTGTTAGTTTGTCCCATTCTTCCTGCAAACAACGGTTTAGGTGCGCAACAGTACGGGGTCCTCGACGCATTTTTCATTTCAAAATGCACCAAACATTCTCTATAGGAGACAAATCAGGGCTGCAGGCAGGCCAGTCAAGCATCCGCACCCTCCTCTTATGCAGCCATGCCTTTGTCATGCGCGCAGTATGTGGTTTGGCATTGTCTTGCTGAAATAAGCATGGGCGTCCCTGGAAAAGACGTCGTCTTGAAGGCAGCATTTGTTCCTCCAAAACTGAGATATACTTCTCAGCATTGATGGTGCCATCGCTAGAGTGCAAGTTACCTTTGCCGAAGGCACTGACACAACCCCATGCCATGACAGACCCTGGCTTT
>NC_053168.1:82456373-82472873 GCF_016835505.1 Polypterus senegalus
AAGCTTCGATGCATGTGCTCCATAACGCGTTGAAAAATAATGCATTTAATCACACTTTGCATTACAAGCAGAGGGAGCTTTTGTCAATGCATGATTTCCTGGTACACGATTACATTGATCAAGCGCCGATTCATTTTACCCTCGCACCACCTTAGTTTGAGAAGAAGTATGAAAAAATATGAGGTTAACACAGAAAAACAGATCACCAATTCAAGCTTTATGAATAATCGATTCGCCATCAATAATTGTTTTGGTAAAGCCATCCTCCTTCCATTTTATAATTTTTCCGCCACCTGCCATGATTAAATGAATGGTAAAAAAGTAAGAGCGAAGCGAGGGTGACTTATTTAGGCAGGAATATATATGATAGCAACACTCATGACAATGTCAATCTTGTTACGTTATTATTAAAATGTTTCCTTTTCTTTTTCATTACTTCTTTAACACACTACTTCTCCGCTGCGAGGCGCGGTTTATTTTGCTATATATATAATATATGAATTACCTCCAAAGAGCTGAGACTTTTGATATCATGAGCGTGTGTACAAAGGGGTCTCCTGCCCAGCAAAAGTCGATCAGCCAGCGCGCGTGCATAGCTGTGCCGGCCTGTGAGACGCTGACTGCGCTTCTGCTTTAAGTCAAAGTGAGCACTTTTAATTTTTTTCATCCGCCCCCTGAGCTATAGCCCAGACAAGTGCAAACACGGGACCCCTTTTCTACACCACGGCAAAATAATATTAAGGCGATTCACACTTTCTTTTGCACGTATACGATTATGAGTTCATCACCTCGGATTATGAAGACACGCACACGAGTGGAGGACTGACAGTGCCATCACAGCCGATTAATGGCGGGGACGTCTCAACAGTCTACACAAGACCCACCGCGACTGTCCCCAAAAGGCGATCATAACGTCAGCGAACACATCTCTCTATACTATATAAAAGAAAAAGGCAACTTTCCTTTCTTTACACCTTTTTTCCTTTTATCCCAAACCAAAGCCTTTCTCTCTTAACACGGCAGAGGACACAAAACTAATTTTCTTTAAATGCTGGTAAGGCACATTACCAGAGGCAGAAATTTGAACGTTCACATAGAAAATGTAATTTCTATACCACAGCCGTCGTGTAGCACCTTTCAAAAGGGATCTACTACCGAGAGATGATCCATATATATTTTAGCTGCTGTTAGTTACTTACCTGTTTTGTTACACGGTCTTTAAAATGTAGTTTACCCGCAACCACTCCAGTAGTGATCAGTGTACCTGTACTTCTTGAAACGTTAATGTTTTACTGTTTAATAACTTATAGACTATATTTTATTATTTTTCCCTTGCACTCAGTGACCAAAGCTATACACACACATATAGACACATACAAACATACACACAAGTATATGTATATATATATATATATATACACACACACACACATACACACACACATACATACATACATACACACATATATATAATTTGTGTGTGTAGATATGTAGATATGAAGATATGTATGTGTATATATATATATGTATATTATATATATGTGTGTGTGTGTGTGTATATATATATATATATATATATATATATATATATATGACAGCAACAATACAAGCTGTGAGAAAACAGTAAAAAGGAGGCTTGTCAGACGTCGTGGTACATTTTCTGATGCAGCTACCGAAAACAACTTCGTGACGCTACCACCAAATACACAAAACAATTACTTTGACAATCATGTTACGTTATTTTCAAAATGTTTCCTTTTCTTTTTCATAACTTATTTAAAACACTACTTCTCCTCTGAGCTTGGTATTTTGCTAGTATATATATACACATATATATATATATATACACACATATATACACACATATACATATATATATACATATACATATATATACATATACATATATATACATACACACACACGCATATATTTATACACATACATACACTCTTGGGGTGCGAGCAACTGTTGCTGGGGGTGCCAGAATCCATGAAGGAAGAAAAATGAAAAACATTATTTGTACAAAATCTTAATTTATTTATCCATTCCTAAATAATTAAATGGGCAGGCTATTTCGTATCAGTGCAATACGCTGTTTGTTAAAACGGATGACTCCCGCTCTTACGTGCAAGTCCGCGTGGATATTATGAACTATCGTATTTGTTCAAGTTCTATTTACATTTTAAATAGAAGGAATTTTTATTTAGTCGACAGAAATATCTTTGGTCGGAATGTAAGTTAAATGTAGGCATCACTGCATAAATTTTTCTTCAGCATACAAATGTAAAGAGTAAATTCGCCTAACATTCCAACCAAAGATATTTGTGTCGACTAAATCAGGGGTGTCAAACTCAATTGCACAGGGGGTCAAAATCCAAAACACACTTTAGGTCGCTGGCCGAACAGGATAAACATTTATTGAACACACTAAAACTAAACTTTTAAAACTTAACTTTTTTGAACATAAATATGAATAAAACAGACAGGAATATTATTCCGGAATAAATCAACTCAAACCTTAAATAACTTATAATATTTTGCTGTCCATAAAAATATATTCCGTCTAAATTATACAAGTTAGAAATAAAGTAAACGTTAAAAGAACAAACATTCAAATTTCTTTACTCTTATGTAATTTTATATAAAAAATAAAGTTCAATTTTAAATATCCCAAAAGATTTTGCTCTCCATAAAAATATATTCTGTCAAAACTATACAAATTCAAATATGAACATGCTGCATAACAAAACCTGGAAATATAAATAAAATTTGTTCTTTTCAGCAATAACAAATCAAATCATTCAGTTGTCTTTGCTCATATGTCATTTTAGAGCTGGACGCCTGGCATCTTTTTTTGGCCACAGGTTCGTTTCTGTTTGCTGTGAGGTTCTGTGTTGTGGAGATTCTCAGGATGGATTGCAGGTGCTCATCAGTGAGGCGACTCCTGTGTGCTGTTTTGTTAGTCTTTATCACTGAGAAGAGCTTCTCACACAGATATGTGCTACCAAACATGCACAAGGTTCGAGCCGCATGTAGACGGAGCTGGAGCATTTCTGCGGGAATGGAGTGAATAAACTGTGCAGGCCATGCAGTATCGTACTTTGCCTTTAGTGTGCCATTACACTGCAGCTCAATCACCTCCATCTGAATCTGCACAGGTGCAGTTTCCACATCGACGGCAAATGGGTTGCGAAACAACTGTAAATTCTTTTTTTGTTCTTCAATGTCTCCCATAAAAGTAGCTTCACTTGAAATCACTTTGTGATTTTGCACGGGTAAAAACGTCTGCTGAAGTGTCAGATTCTTCTTTAACTCTTCTGCTTTCTGTATCTTGTGCATTGCATTCAGGTCTTTCAGGTTATCCTGATGTTTGGTCTCATAGTGCCGTCTTAGATTAAATTCTGTAATTACAGCCACATTAGCTTCACAAATGAGACACACGGGTTTACCGGCAATGTCAGTAAACATATACTCAGCCTCCCATCGGTTTTTAAGGGCTCTATTTTAAGAATCACCTTTTCTCTTCGGCATCGTGTGAGCTAGCTTCGCAATAACTTGCAGCATCATAAGCTAGACTTGATTAACGCGTAAGTGTTAAGCAAGGCAGCTGAAGCGCTGCATTATGGGATCTGTAGTTTATTGTGTTACCAGCGCTTCATATACCCGGGCCATTAATAACAATAATATATAAAATGATCTTGCGGGCCGGATATAATTACATGCTGGGCCGGATGTGGCCCGCGGCCCTTGAGTTTGACACATATGGACTAAATAGAACTTGAAAAGATATATTTTTTCAAATGTGATCGCACAATTCAGATCGAGTTGACGCGCACTACAGTACATCGAGCCCACGTGCTATTGTGGTTTTGCCTGCGTGCCTCAATAAGTCATCCTCCTCTTGCTGTTACTTTTTTACCGTTCATCTAATGAATACACTGAGTATGGCTTTACCAAAACAATCATTGATAAAGTATCCATTATTCATAAAGCTTCAATTGGTGATCTGTCTTTCTGCGTTAACCGCATATTTTTTCATACGTCTCAGACCAAGGGAGTGCGAGGGTAAAATGAATCGGGAAGCGCGCGTACATACTCAGTGAATCCCCTCTTGGGAATCGAACCTCGGCGCTAGAGGCGAAGTCTCTACCATTGCGCCACGGCGTATGGTTCGTCTATTTGAGAGTATGTAGATCGGGGTATATAAACTGCTCAAAAAAATTAAAGGAACACTTTGAAAACACGTCAGATCTCAATGGGAAAAAGAAATCCTCCTGGATATCTATACTGATATAGACTGGGTAATGTGTTAGGAACGAAAGGATGCCACATCGTTTGATGGAAATGAAAATGATCAACCTAAACAGCCCTGAATTCAAAGACGCCCCAAAAATCAGAGTGAAAAAATTATGTGGCAGGCTAGTCCATTTTGCCAAAATTTAATTGCAGCAACTCAAAATTGTACGCAGCACTTTGTATGGCCCCTGTGTTCTTGTATACAGTACATGCCTGACAACATCGGTGCATGCTTCTAATGAGATGACAGATGGTGTTGTGGGGGATCTCCTCCCAGATCTGGACCAGGGCATCACTGAGCTCCTGGACAGTCTGGGTTGCAACCTGGTGGCATTGGATGGACCAAATCATAATGTCCCAGAGGTGTTCTATTGGATTTAGGTCAGGAAAGTGTGGTGGCCAGTCAATGGTATCAATTCCTTCATCCTCCAGGAACTGCCTGCATACTCTCACCACATGAGGCCAGGAATTGTCGTGCACCAGGAGCCACTGTACCAGCATAGGGTCTGACAATGGGTCCAAGGATGTCATCCTGATACCTAATGGCAGCCAAGGTGCCTTTGTCAAGCCTGTAGCGTTCTGTGTGAACCTCAATGGATATGCCTCCCCAGACAATCATTAACCCACCACCAAACTGCTCATGCTGAATGATGTTACAGGCAGCATAATGTTCTCCATGGCTTCTCCAGACCCTTTCACTTCTGTCACGTGCTCAGGGTGAACCTGCTCTCATCTGTAAAAAGCACAGGGCACCAGTGGTGCATCTGCCAATTCTGGTATTCTATGTCGAATGCCAATCGAGCTGCATGCTGCTGGGCAGTGAGCTCAGGGCCCATTAGAGGACATGGGGCCCTTGGGTCACCCTCATGAAGTCTTTCTGGTTGTTTGGTCAGAGACATTCACACCAGTGGCCTGCTGGAGGTCATTTTTTAGGGCTCTGGCAGTGCTCATCCTGTTCCTCCTTGCCCAAAGGAGCAGATACTGGTCCTGCTGATGGGTTATGGACCTTCTATGGCCCTCTCCAGCTCTCCTAGAGTAACTGCTTGTCTCCTAGAATCTCCTCCAAGCCCTTGAGACTGTGCAGGAGACACAGCAAACCTTCTGGCAATGACACGTATTGATGTGCCATCCTGGAGAAGTTGGACTACCTGTGCAACCTCTGTAGGGTCCAGGTATCGCTTCATGCTACCAGTAGTGACACTGACTGTAGCCAAATGCAAAACTAGTGAAGAAACAGTCAGAAAAGATGAGGAGGGAAAAATGTCAGTGGCCTCCACCTGTTAAACCATTCCTGTTTTGGGGGTCATCTCATTGTTGCCCCTCTAGTGCACCTGTTGTTAATTTTATCAACACCACAGCAGCTGAAACTGATTAACAACCCCCTCTGCTACTTAACTGACCAGATTAATATCCCAGAAGTTTCATTGACTTTATGCTATACTCTGATTAAAAAGTGTTCCTTTAATTCTTTTGAGCAGTATATATATATATATATTGTAACAGAATAAGATGCTTCTCACACCCTTGTACCCTCAGACTATACGTCAGACACCAGATAAAAGTCCAAAGATGATATTTATTATAATAATAAGTGCACAAAGCACGCTCCTCTCCACAATTCACAATAACAATAAACCACAATAATAAACAATCCTCCACTCCCAGACGCTTAGCCACCCTGCCTCCCAACTCAGCTCATCGTCTGGGAGCTCCCACAGTCCTTTTATATTCCCTGACCCGGAGGTGTTCCTTCCCAACAGTCCACAAGTCCTTATTCCTTCCGGGTCAGGGTAAATAATGTTTTTTCTCACCCCGGAAGCCCGTCGCTCTTCCTATGACGAACTTCCGGGTCATAGGGCATGAAGAACTCTTCGGTCCTCCCTGCAGCTCCCTCTCGTGGCCCCCATGGCATCCAGCAGGGCGGTGCATAAAAACTACATGGTCCATAATGCCCTGCTGGTCTTCTGGGGACCTCCATGCTGCAAGGAGGGCTCCACCTGGCGGCTTGGGGGTATTGGCCGGGGTACATGGCCGGCCATATCTTACAGTATTCCCCCAGCGGCAATTATAAAGATTCGGGCGGCCTGCCCCGAGAGGGAAGTCTTCCTCCAAGAGGACGCGTCATCCGGGCTCTGACTGCGTTGCCCTGTCCTCGAGCAAACCTTGGGGGCGGTGTACCTCCTGTCTCCCGGGGACATTGGCCACTCGTGACCCGGTCGCTGGCAATTGTAGCACCGGCGAAGTCCTCCTGGTTGGCTCTTTTCCCGAGACCTGAAACATCTCGGGAACTCGGTCAGCTCCACCCTTTCCCCGCCAAGGAGGGTTTTCTGGCCGCCTCGCTGCTCTCCGCCCTTTTTCCCACCTTGTCAGGAGACCCACGGTGTATTTCGGGATCTCCTGCTTACTCTGGGGTCGGCGCACAGCTTGAGTCTCTCTATTAGAGAAAGAGAGCCTCTTTGCTGTTTGCATGCCCGTTGACTTTAAAGAAACCAGAGGCGGCGTCTTCAGCACCGCATCGCTCCGAGACAGCACTTTTCAGCTGCTCTGGTACGATCAGTGCTTCCACCCCCTTCTGTCATCACACCACACTCGTTTGTAGGGCTCGTAGTGACTTGGCACCCGCTACTAATTAACCGGGCCCGCGTCACTCTGTGTCCCCTTATTCTGTACGGTATCGGTAAAACTCATCTGTACCGCCAAATCAATCATAATGGGAGACTCCTGACCAAATCGCCGTAGGAATTCATCCACCCTCCTTAAAGGCGCCGCGCTGCTCCCAGATCCCCAGTGATCTTCTTTATTGTCTCCACCACCTGTAAAAATTTGTGCACGGGCTGAAGCAACTTTTCCAGCTCGTGCACGTCCAAAAAGTTACTTAATTCACCCGGAGGCATGCTCGAGCCATCATTAGCCTTACCCTCCGGTGGGAGCCAATAAACACGGCCGCTCCTGGCATCGTGCTCAGACAGGTCCCGCAAGGGAGCCTGGGATTTGGAGTTCTTTTGGAGGACCGCGGTGCCGCTTTTGGCTGACTGTGATCCGTCTGTATCAATTTATCGACGGACCGATCAATCATTTCCCGGACCTCCTTACCTTTTTGTAGGGATAGCGGTACTTCGATCGCCTCCCCTTTCCCCTTCGAAAACTCAAGTCCGTCTTTTCTTGGCGAAGCCACAAACAGCTGGATACGGAACGTCACCTTCCTGGAATCCCTTGTGGTAGGTCACGTGTCCCTCGCCGGCACCCGTAATGCGGAAGTGCTTCGGGTTACTCGTTTGCCTGAATGAGGCGTGCCATCGCCGGTCTGTCTTCTGCCTCCGTAGAGCCTTCGGATGGACATCTGGGAGGTATGTACATGGGACATCATGTGTTAATTTAAAAAGATTATTCAGTACATTCCCTGTACATACCTCGTCGGTGGCGTCCTCCTCGGAAATCTCTCCGAAATGCGTAGCAGCTCCATAGCTCCTCTTGGCGCAGGCAATGCCGGCTAGACCTCCGCTGTTGCTGGCGCTCTGCTTTGTCTTCTTCTTCCCATGACGGACTTGATAAAGATGAGGTTTCTGGCGATTTTTCTGTGTGTGTCGTGGCGCTGTCTTCCGGGATATTCTGTCCACAATAAATTTTTTAAATTCAGGTCCTCTGCCAAACTGACGGCCAGAGAATCCTGCCGGAGCTACGCCAATTGTAACAGAATAAGATGCTTCTCACACCCTTGTACCCTCAGACTATACGTCAGACACCAGGTAAAAGTCCAAAGATGATATTTATTATAATAATAAGTGCACAAAGCACGCTCCTCTCCACAATTCACAATAACAATAAACCACAATAATAAACAATCCTCCACTCCCAGGCGCTTAGCCACCCTGCCTCCCAACTCAGCTCATCGTCTGGGAGCTCCCACAGTCCTTTTATATTCCCTGACCGGAGGTGTTCCTTCCCAACAGTCCACAAGTCCTTATTCCTTCCGGGTCAGGGTAAATAATGTTTTTTTTTCTCACCCCGGAAGCCCGTCGCTCTTCCTATGACGAACTTCCGGGTCATAGGGCATGAAGAACTCTTCGGTCCTCCCTGCAGCTCCCTCTCGTGGCCCCCATGGCATCCAGCAGGGCGGTGCATAAAAACTACATGGTCCATAATGCCCTGCTGGTCTTCTGGGGACCTCCATGCTGCAAGGAGGGCTCCACCTGGCGGCTTGGGGTATTGGCGGGGTACATGGCGCCATATCTTACAATATATATATATATATATATATATATATATATATATATATATATATATCCGCGCTTTGCAGCGGAGTAGCGTGTTAAAGAAGTTATGAAAAAGAAATGGGAACATTTTAAAAATAACGTAACATGACTGTCAATATACAGTATTTGTTTTGTGAGTGTTACTGAGTGTTGCTGTCATCAAGGATTTGATTATCATTATTTCTTTCAATCAGGTTCGTATTTGTAGGATGTGTTGTGTTCAAGTTACATTCCAGGTTTGTCAATCGTTGTAAAGATGACAGGTTTCTTTCATCGATTCGTTTCTTACTGCATCAATAAACAGCTCGTCTTCTTCTTTATCTTAGACCTGTCACACTGCATGCACGGGTTTTTTTTACGCTTCCTTTTTACGCTTTTTACGCTTACGTCTTCCTTTAGCGGGACATTGACTTTTTCCACCGTGTGCTTTGTTTCCGCAGTAGTTGGATTTATGAATATGCTTCTATGTATCACTTGCTTCATATTTTTTTTGCTGCCTTTTCAATTGTGTAATTCGGTTTTTGTTCAGCGCTCTTTAGAACTGTTGCTTTTTGTCTGTGTACTGCGTCAGTTCACGTGAGCCGCTCGGTGTACATGCATCGAAGGTTTCCAGCTGTGCTGGTGCCATCTCATGCGATTTCCACGGCTGTATTTAATGTTAGCTAAGACCCGGCACTTAAAAGTTTCTCTTGCAGTTTCGCTGAGTTTGTGGCAAACACCACCCTGACCATCTCATCTTCCTCTGCATAAGCACAGTCCTTCACCCGTGAATATTTAGCGGCAGTGTTTCTATTGGATTGCCGCTGACTGACGGCCTTATATGGACAGGCACTAAATTACGTGGGAGGCGTAACTCCGCCTCCCACGGCCATCGAGCAGACGTCTATTATAGGATATGGACGAAAGAATAGGTTCCAGTTATGACCATTAGGCGTAGAATTTCAAAATGAAACCTGCCCAACTTTTGTAAGTAAGCTGTAAGGAATGAGCCTGCCAAATTTCAGCCTTCTACCTACACGGGAAGTTGGAGAATTAGTGATGAGTCAGTGAGTGAGTCAGTGAGTGAGTGAGTGAGGGCTTTGCCTTTTATTAGTATAGATAAAATTTAAAAATAACCATCTCAGAAAGAAACAGCATTTTGAAGGTTGGATTTTATTTGGAGCAATGTGATACATGCTTAATGATTTTTTTTTCCATTTTCAAAGTTTTGGTATTCTTTGTTAATTGTTGTGCAGCCCAAGTATCAAATCAACAGCAATCTTGCATTTATTATGAAACTCCAACTGGAGACTGACTTGAAAACAAAGAAGTGGTAAGGTGTGACATCACAAGTGGTAACTCTAAAAATTCCTATTAAATGTGAACACGGCAAAAGACTCATAAACACTGAAGAGACGGAGAAATACTTCTAATGGAACTTTTGTCTTTGGATCAGTGTTTTGAGTTTGAAAACACACACACACACACACACAGTGCACATTTTCATCAACATGAGGATCTCAAATCAAGTAAATCTGAAGGGATAAGTCTGGTGTTTTTCAAGTTGATGTTTTTTCTTCAAAATCATGGTATGAATTATTTTGTCACATTAAATTATCTTTTAAAGCAAAGCATCTTAAATTTTTTTAAATAATTAGGTGGTTCTTGCCCAGAGGGGACTGGGCAGTCTCATGGTCTGAAATCCCTAAAGATTTTATTTTTTCTCCAGCCGTCTGGAGTTTTTTTGTTTTTTCTGTCCCCCCTGGCCATTGAACCTTACTCTTATTCGATGTTAATGTTGATTTATTTTGTTTTATAATTGTGTCTTTCATTTTTCTATTCTTTAATATGTAAAGCACTTTGAGCTACTGTTTGTATGAAAATGTGCTATAGAAATAAATGTTGTTGTTGTTGTTGTTGTTGGTTCTTGTTTTTTAAAAAGGAGGTTAATTGGGCCAGGGTCTAAACATGAAAACAAAAGCCTTAAAACTTGCTGAATACATCCACTTTGAAGCGACAAAAGTTTCAATTTAACGAAATGTGCCCTCAGTGTTTGAGGTACAGTATGTTTGTGACAACAAAACTAAACTAGAATTAAGACATTTTATCACTGATTCCTGGTGCTCTTTTCTTGAGGTTTCCTGTTTGCTTGGCTGTTGGCAGTGGCTGTCGTGGGTGGTGTTTTGACTTTAATCCTGGGCACACCGGGTGACATTTTATCCTACTTTTGTCAGTTTCCTTAATGGTAACATTCTACCATGGCTTGTTACAAATGATGCTCTGCACAAACTTCTGTTGAATGTGTCACAGCAGCAGAGAAGTCAGTTTTTCCTGAAATAATCTGATTTTAGTACACATCTGCTGTGATTCACAATGTTCTCAAACGCCGACACCATCTACACACTCAAATCATATTTCCTTATGCCATGTGTATTGAGTTAGCATTTAAAAGTAGTACTGTTAGAGCAAGACTTAAACTTCTACAGGATCAGCTCCATATCTATACACAGATAAAGATCGAATCCTGGAAATGATGAAGGCCTAATGTGCTTCAAGTGTGCCTTTAGGCTTGATACAGTAATCACTCCTTGATCGCGGGGGTTGCGTTCCAGAACCCCCCACGATATGTGAAAATCCGCAAAGTAGAAACCATATGTTTGTATGGTTATTTTTATATATTTGAAGCCCTTATAAACTCTCCCACACTGTTAACATTATTAGAGCCCTCTAGACATGAAATAACACCCTTTAGTCAAAAGTTTAAACTGTGCTCCATGACAAGACAGAGATGACAGTTCTTTCTCACAATTAAAAATGCAAATATATCTTATCTTCAAAGGAGTGTGTGTCAGGAGCAGAGAATGTCAGAGAGAGAGAGAGAGAGAGAAAAGCAAACAATCAAAAAATCAATACGTGCTGCTGGGTTTTTAAGTATGCGCACCTCGATAAAGCAGCCGCAACAGAAGGGAGCAATGTGAAGGTAGTCTTTTAGCATTTTTAGAGTAGCGTCCCTTTCCTCTGTGCAAACAGCCCCTCTGCTCACACCCCCTCTGTCAGGCGCAGAGAATGTCAGAGAGCGTGAGAGAGACCGAGAAAAGCAAACAATCGAGCACCGCGCGGGAAGCATATCGTATATCATTGAGGAGTTTTATTTAATACGTAATACGTGCTCTGATTGGGTAACTTCTAAGCCATCCGCCAATAGCGTCCCTTGTATGAAATAAACTGGGTAAACAAACTGAGGAAGCATGTACCATAAATTAAAAGACCCATTGTCCGCAGAAATTAGTGAACCAGCGAAAAATCTGTGATATATATTTAGATATGCTTACATTTAAAATCTGCGATAGAGTGAAGCTGCGAAAGTCAAAGCGCGATATAGCGAGGGATCACTGTACTCCCATGTGCACAAACAGTGATACACTAATAAAGAGTAGCAATGCTGGAGGAAGACCTACAATATTGAATTAAGCCACTGACTTCAAAAGTGACTTTGTGTTTCATTCAGATCACCTAAAGAAAAGAGTGATGTTGACAACAATGATGGAAGAGGAGGTGCAGATAAATTAGTTTATTGTTCTTTTCAAACCTTAGTCAATTTATCATGAATGACACTGCAAGGAACAAAACATTAAAGATGGGCACAGTATTGAAAGGTCTACCACATAGTTGTTACTTAAAGAGCAAATAATAATAATGAGAACTAGAACTAAAAATATTGTTTTTTCATTTTACAAGAACAAGAGCTGAAATTAAGGCAAACCGAGAAACTAAAACTAAATAAAAATAAAAATTAGTGATATGTGAACGAACTAAAATGAGAATGAAAATTGAGTTAAAACGAAAAAAACAGCAATAGCATTTTTGTTCAATCCGGTTCAGTTGCCCTGAGCGTTCAGCTATGTTGCGCTGTTCACTATGCGGTGATCTTGTACCTTGGGCTTACTATAGTCACTTCCGTAAAGGACTGTTGTTTGTTTGTTGAGCACATTTGGCTCGTCATGCTGAAGCAGTAAACACATGTGGTTGCAGATGGCGAATTTTGCACAGATGTTTTCGGGTAGAAAGCAAGAAATTAATGTGTGGAAATACTTTAATTACAGTGCAGATGTTAATAAAAGCAAATGTAGCGTGCGAGAAGAAGAAAAGCGCCTCGGAGATTCAGTGCAGGACTAACTGGTTCAGTTCTTAGTGGAAGTCCAGCACTTCTCAGGCACCATGACTGCACTTAAGTACAGGGACATGCGATCAAGGGAGGCATGAAAAGTAAAACAAAAACTAATAATGATAACATAAAATAAATTTGTCCACTGGTCTGTGCTATAAATTTGTTTTCTGTACGATTCCAATAATTGTTATATTTTGTATCAGAACAATCGTTGAATTTGCGCATTTCCTGATCAACTACAAGGGAGAAACGTGAGGTGTGGTAGCGACGAGTGGGGCCTCAGCTCGGACTGCGCTGTCCCTCACACACTGGGTTGATACATGCAATTGGCACGTGCCTGTTGCTGCATCTCTGTGTGTCGCCAATATAATGTTTGCAGACAAGTTTATTATATACTCTGACTTTCCACAGTCTGGTTAATATCTTTAATGAATGTGTGTGACGTATTTAGTATTGCTGATCTGACAGAAAACCGCAGTGAAAAGGCACAAGGTGAGGCAGACAGTACCGTGCCGCACTGGAGGGGGTGGATGTGAACCCAACGGGTGCTTGTTGCTGCTGTTCTTCTACGCAGAGGCGCCAATAAGTTAGTGATATCAGAAAGTCAAGTGCACTGCAGCGGTCCATTTATTCTTATTTTTTCTTCCAACTTCAAAATAGAAGATTAAGACTTTTAAAACTAAAGGAAAACAAGGAGGACTTTCACAAGAAAGGGACAGATTTTCGTGGAGAAGGAAAGGCACATGGACTTAATTTAGAAATAAAGGTAAGATCGTAAATGGTTTTCAATTTTATAAAAAATGGGATCAGACTAAGAAAAAAAAACAATACTTAAAGACTAAATTTTGACTTTAAATAAAAAATTTGTTTGTTTTTCTTGTCATCCTTTTGTTGAACAATATTAAAATTGATTAAAACATAAGAATTTAAATCTTATAGTCGGGGAGTCCCAAAGCAGGCTCAGAAAGTAGTGCACTTTTTAAATCACATAGAGCCTTCTCAGCTTGCTCATTCCAGTGTATGCGGCCAGAAACAGGAAGATGGGCAGCGTTAGCTAGATTTTGTACGAAGCATCAAGATCTATCCGCTTTCTTTACTGGCAGAATGGGAGAGTTTAACAGGAGAATACTTAATTGGAATAACAGCTCTCCATTCAACTAAATCTTTATGTACAGCAGCAATTTCGAGTTCAGCCTTGGGAGAAAGAGGATATTTTGCACGGCGAGGATGGAAGGATGACTTTGGGAAGACCACTAAAGGTTTGCAATTTGCGATCCTGCCAAAATCGTTCCCGAGACCACAGTGTGTCAGGAATTGTGGACAACCAAGGTAAGGAGTCGGTTTGCAGGGAATACAGAGAAGGAGACAAGTCACAAAGGGAACGAATGACTGGCAGGTTGATTTGGATTGACACCTTAGTAACCAGGTGATCAGGGGTGACAAAAATTCCTGGTGTGACGAAATTCCTATTTTGACACGTTTCAACCCATTCCCCAATTTCTACCCAATGAACGGTGTTAGACTTTGCCAGGGAAACATGGGGAAGTGCACCTCCTAGATAGAAATTGTTCTGTAAGTGTGTGAGGTGAACTGAAGCAACAGCTTTAGTGGGTGAGATGAAAATACAAGGGATGTAAAGACTCTCTGGGAAAATAGCTGAGGAGAGGAAGGATTCTAACCAAGGGATGTCACCTTCATTGGGGAAAAATTGGGCAGTACTGTGGAAAGTGTTGGGGACTTGGAGGTGGGGAAAAAGGCAGGGAGGGAAAGTATGGAAGGCTTTAAGGAAGAGGGTGTGGGGGGTGATGTTTAGGGTCCAGGCAGTAAAAGAAGGGCAAGGGGGTTGGAGAGTTTGGCACAGGAGCTTAGGAATGGAGCAATAGAATCCTTGTTCAGATAAGGAGATTGAAACAGACAGTTTGATCATGAGATCTCTTCCCAATAAGTTAACTGGACACAGATGATTTAACAGGAATCAATGTGTCAAAGGTGAACTATCAGAGGAAAGTTGACCTCAAAGAGGCTTGGATAGTAATAGAGTATTAGGTTGTCCTGAGGCAGTGAGGACCTTCACAGTGTCCTTCGAGGCAGGGACCTCCAACAGCGATAAAGTTAAGCGAGTAGCTCCAGTGTCCACAAGGCAAACAGTTTCCTTGCCATTCACTATCAAAGTCAGTTAAGGGTCTGCATCAGCATGATGGGAGAGCAAGGGAAACTGGGAAAAATGGCTGGGGGCCCCTACTAATTCCTAGGATCAGTGTATGACACTGGGTTCTGGAAGTGGAGGTGGATGCTCATGTGGGCAGTTGCGTCGGAAATGGCCAAGCTCACCGCAGTTGTATCAGGTGTAACGTGTGTGAAACTGTTCTGATGATTTAGACATCTGCGTGAACGGGTTGGTGGATGTGGAGGGCTGCAGCCCACGTCCCCTTCCCCGCCCTCTCCCTCTGAAGGAGTTGCCACGGCCGCAGCCTTGGAATCCCCTGCCCCTGCTCGTTCCCCGGTGTAATGCTGAAGCTGTGCCGCTATCAGTTTAGTCTGCATATTGGATTCTTTTTGTTTAGATTGTCTCTTAGCATGGCGTTTACCTTCCTCAAATGTAGCACTTTCCCAGCCTATGCAAGAAGTTCGGACTTTATTCTGTATGTCGATTCTTAATCCCGAGACGAAAGGGGGAACGGCAGCGCGGTTTCGATCTTCGCTCTCTTGCAGACCAGAATGATTAGCCATCAGGGGCCTCATGTATAACGCCGTGCGTAGAACTCGCACTATAACATGGCGTAAGCACAAAAGCCGAAATGTGCTTACGCACAGAAAAATCCAGATGCAGGAATCTGTGCGTACTCCAACTTCCATGTTCTTCCGTTACATAAATCCCGATCAGCGTGAAAACTAACACTCGTGCACGCGCATTATGTAACGCCCCAAATCCTCCCAGAATTACGCCTATTTGAATATGCAAATCAATATAAATCGCCCTTAAGCGCAGCTTTCTGTGAAAAGACAATGGGAAAAGCACGGGGAAAATATAAGAATTTCAGCGAATACCAAGTGGAGGCAAAGGAAAAACATACTATTTGTTCAAATAAACCGTGGTATAATCAACAAAATGAAGTTGATCGAGTGACATAGCGTGTTGGAGAAACTTGAAAGCTCACATTCACAAAATCGCACAGTGCCCAAAATAAAAAAGAAGTCACATATCAAAGTCGACGTGAAAAGCCGAGTTGTAGCCCACTGTCTGAGTGTCATATGAAAGTTTATTAGGGTACAGAGAAAAAAGGCACACGGTGGGGAAAAAGCACAAAATGTCAACTTCAATCTCGACATTTCCACTTTAATCACATAGTTTATTTTGTCATTAAAGTAGAACATTATAAACTTCATCTAAAAATCGTTTAATTAACCAGTTTCTCAAATCACATCGTAATTAAAGTAGCACGTTAAATGCTTTGTTTTGTATTTGATCTTCTACTCGTATGTGATCTGTGTGTGTGAATCACTACTTGCTTTTTAAACCGGCTCTCTTCCTCCAACTGGACACAGAGTCCATTACATTCGTGATATTACAGCTCTCTGAATAACTAAAATACTGAGATGTATACGTGATGTCATTTTCATGATGATAGGAGTTAAAGCACGTCATTAAACATGTGTTTCACTTCGATGAAATAATTTATTGTCGAAATTTGTCGCTGTGTTTTTAGCTGTGTTGTTATTTTCTCTTTCTGTTTTATATTCAATATATATTGGCGTAGCCGTCACTGCAGTCAGTGCTTTTCTTTCCCCAAGTAACCGATC